>NC_056731.1:461316409-461422857 GCF_019279795.1 Protopterus annectens
CGATTCCTTTGACTTTAAGCAAAGATATTTTGAGGACTGACATGATCATTAGATGAAAATCAGATTAAAAGAGCCTAAGTTTTTTTTTTCTGTGCTGGAAAACAAAATGATATACTTGGCAGCAGAGCACCAGTCCCTTGGATCTTTACCCTTTCATTGGTAGTTTCCACAATCCAGACTACTGCAGCATCACCTTCGAGAGCTCATACGTGTACTCCATGAGACAGTGTTTTATATACTAAGGTAGAAGGGCTACGGTTGTCTGGAAAGAAGTAACATTTCCACCTTTGTTTTAGGGCTTGGAGTGCCTAATTTTAATTTTTACTTAAAAGCTTTCTGCTACAGTGTTTAATAATCTGATAAGTAACATCTTGTGAAGTCCTGTGGAAGACCTTGATATTAACAAATAATAAAATTATATTTTTTTAATTTTTCTTTTGAAAGGTTCAGAGGGAATGGAGAGGGTTCTTGATGTTTTTTATTTACAGGAAGTGAGTAGAAAATGTGCAAAAGTAGCGTAGCTGTGAGATGTTAGTGTTTCACTGTTGCAGTCCTGACTTGTGGGATTTCCTGCTGTGAATGTTGTTTGTTGGCCCGACTACAAAAGAAATTCTTTGTTCCTCCTAAGGCTGGCAGACATCCAAACCGACATGTGTGTTTTCAGGTATATAGGGAGCCAGCCTATGTCATTAAATTGGTCTTTTCTTGCAATCTGAGCTGAAAACAGTGTTTATTTGCATTGGTCGGTCTGCACAAGAGAGAAGTCATCGGAAAGATAAGTACCCCGTTGGGGAGCTCCTCATGAAGTAAATAATTGTTTCTGCTGTCGTAACCTAGTCCCACACAGACTTACATTCACAGTGTGTCAGTTCTTTAGGCCTGTATAGCAGCATCTTATTTGCTACTTCTGTGCTCGGGTTAACTCTAGGAAAATTAGACGGAAGGCCTAGATATTGGCTAGATTCCTTAGTCTTGAATCTTCTCATCAGCGAACAGTGGTGTCTGCCAGTCATCTGGAGGTTGAGCAGCCTAGGAGTAAGAGGGGGAAAAAGAGGAGGCCCAAGCTTATGCTTGTAACAACTTCAAGTCCCAGTTTGTTTCTCCCTCAATAGGCTTGTGATAGAAGGTGAGGTGCTTTCCCAATCGCTTTCTGTGTCTGAGATATTGATGCACGGCTGTGTAGAGACCCGTTATGAATTTGATATGCTGTTGAGTCTCTGTGTTTGCACAGGCCCTTGCTTCCAGCCCTTGGGTCAGGTCCAGGGCTGCCCAGCAGGCCTTTGCTTCTTAAGAGTGTTCTCTTCGTGGTGATTTTTCTTCGTTGCTTCAACCTACACCAGTTCATCTTTCTTCCAGAGATGCAGTTGCCAGGATTCCAGACACCTCTAGGACCAAGGCCAAAATGACTCCTAAGAGAAGTACTGCTGCAGGGCCTTTGCCTAGGCCTGTTGTTTCCCTTTCTTAATGGTAACAGTAGGACTTAGACTAGCAGAAGACGTGATCTCCATAATAAGGTCTAGACAAGCACCGGGGGATGCCTCCCCAAGTAAAAGGAAAAGAGACCCTACTTTTAAGCCTTCCCACCCCATTTTGGAATTTGAGGAATCAGACCTAGATGGGCCTGGTTTGGATGAAGGACTCTCTCTCTCTCATCTTTTTGAGGATTCAGAGGAGAACATGCCCTCGGAACCCCCCCCCCCCCGAGGCTATCCCCTTGGGAGTGATGGTGCATGCTATGACGCAACATTCTCAGAGGGTGGCACAGGAATACACTCGGACAAAGAGAGTGAGGGAGTTCCTGGAAATGCCAGAGCACAATCCTCTTGCTGTCCCACCCATTGTTAAGAAGTGGTTGAGGATGTCTTCCAGGATTCCTCCTTGAATAGGTTCATAGGTTGGTGCTAGGCTATCTGCTCGAAGGCATATATTAGCCCAGCCACGTTGTGTGGTATTCACCGCCCCTTTAGTAGATGATGTCCTTCAAGAATGCAACTGCAGTCATAACATGTGGGTTGTCCTGCCTCAGGCAGCCCTCGGTCGGCCGGATTCCAAAGTCTGGGTCCGATGTCGGCTGATGTCGCATTTCACTCCGTCAGAGCGGCTGGAGTACATAAGCATCAGCCGACGCCATTTTCTTCAGTCTTTCTTGCCGCGCGGTGCCCGAAGCAGAAGCAGTTCGCAAGTGCCGGTCGGTCAGCTCCTGTATTCTTTGATACCGAAGTCATCAAAAGTCATCAAAAAAGCTAAGTACCCCGTTGGGGACCTTTTCTTGCCTCAGCCGATGTCAGAAATTACTGAAAAAGTTAACAATTGTATTTCTTGTGGTAAACAAATACCTCATAAGGATTTCCACTCTTACTGTCTTCCTTGCCTTGGCCCAGACCACGACGTCTCGGCCTGTGTAGCCTGTGCTCGCTTCAACAAGCGCACTCTCAGGAGCCGGGCGGAGTTCGCTGAAGATTTTTTCGGCGATAAATTTGCTTACACCATGCTGTCGGATCTCCCGACATCGCAAACTCCCAAGAAGTGAAAAGACCGGGACCGACATCCTCGGCCCGCGTCTACCACCGACTCCACGCCAAAACCCAACGCGAGTGCTCCGGTTCCCTCTGAGACTGTCTCTCCACCGCTCGGAACCGAAGACACCGCATTACCGACGACTCCGATTCTGGACATCCCTCCGACGCCAGTTATCGATTTTCCTCCGGATACCGAAACCGAGGAAATGCCCGAGACCATTGCTGTAGACAAGGTCACTCCTGCACGTGGTGCTGCCAGGCCTCCTATGGCCATGTCTATTAAGGCCTACACTAGGGCTAAGGCAGCCAGCAAAACAAAGCATCTTACTACTAAAACCTTACCTCAGCCTACTCCAGAGACACAAATTATGTCCATGGCTGCTGACTTAATTTCTATGATTAGAGGTTCACAGGCCCATCCTGAGAGAGGATCCCAGCCTCCTTCTGATAAAAGGCCCCGGATTGAACCCTCTGAACCTATTCCTTCAGATGAAGATTCTGAGGGCTTTGTCCACTCTGATAGCCAGGAAGAGCTCTTCCAGACCTATGAGGACTCTGATGCAGATGATTCCATCCCCTCGGCCTCCCCTCCTGAGGATATTTCTTTTGGGGAAGTTCTGCATACCATGAGGGAACATTTCAAGTGGCAAGGGCAGGAATATTCTGATTCCAGAAAACGCCTTAGGACTTTCCTTAAGAAGCCACAGCACAGGCCCTTGGCTATTCCTCCTGTACTTGATGTTTTGGATGATTTATATTCTGACTCTAGTGCTACCCCTGATTCTCTTCCTCCTGCTCCAGCCAAGCCAGACAGGTATTACAGGGTCCCAGAAACTCATTCCCATTTATTCAGGGCCCATACTGCTGATTTGGAAACTATTTCACAGGGGCCTAAAGTTGTTTCAGCTTCCACCTCTAAAAATCCATTGCCCTCCAACAGGGAGGCTAGGTCATTAGAGAGATGGGGCAAAAAGGTTTACACATCCACTACCTTATCTATGAGAGCTTTGAATTGCCTTTTTCATATGTTACAATATCAGGATTTCCTGTTAGAAGATTTACAAAAAACTTTAGCCACTCCTGATCCTTTAGACAGGAAGGCTTTGCAGGAAGCTGTACATAACACTCAGCAAGTAAGCAATCACTTCCTGCAGTGTGGATATGATGCACTGGAAGCTTCATGTAGGGCAGCTATGACAGGGGCAGTCATTCGTAGACATGCGTGGTTAAAAGATCAACCTCTACCAGATCATGTAAGGGCAAAACTTCTGGATGCTCCTTTGGAAAAGAACAAGCTTTTTGGTGCTAATGCTAAGGATGTGTTGAAGACCATCGAAGAAAAAGCAAAATCAGTCCAGACGGTGAAAGATTTCCTCCAGGTTCAACCCCCCAGATTCAGTAGGAATTGGCCTTCAAAAAACTGGTCCTTTCCTAATCCAGAAAAGTTTCAAAGGGGTAAAAACAGACGTGGCCGAGGAAGAGGCCAATACAGAGGCCCTTACAGGGGAAGGCAATGGCAGCCAGGAAACCAAAGAAGTGACGCAGGGGTTTCACCTGCCCCACAGCCTCAATCTCAATGACTTTCCTCTACTTCCGCCTACCAGGGAACAAATAGAAGCTTCCTTGGGCGGGAAATTATCTCTATTTGCAGAAAATTGGCACAGACTGACAAAGGACAAATGGATTTTGGACATTATAGACCGAGGGTACAGGTTCCATTTTCATACCTTGCCAAGAAAACAAGGCATGCCAAACCTACCACAAAACCAGAGGGCAGAGGCTATCAAGCAAATCACTCTGCTGACTCGGTTGAAAGCAATATAAAGAGTTCCACAACAAGAACAAGACCAGGGGTTTTACTCAAGACTGTTCCTTGTTCCAAGAAAAGAATCTCAATGGAGACCAATACTGGACTTGTCCGCATTAAACACCTTTCTCATAGTACCAAAGTTCAAAATGCTGACTCTACAGCAACTCCTTCCCATGTTGGGCAAGGGGTCTTGGCTGATTACTCTGGACCTCAAGGAGGCATACCTGCATGTCCCTGTCAGACACAGCTGCAGAAGATACCTCAGATTTCTTGCAGGGCCAGAGCATTATCAATTCTCAGCATTGCCATTTGGCTTATCTACTGCGCCCAGAGTATTCACAAAATGCCTGGCTTCAGTAATTGCTCATTGCAAGCTCCAGGGGATACAAATTTACCCGTACCTGGACGACTGCCTCATACAAGCGGACGACAAATTGATGTTGACAAAAAACTTGACTATGTCATACGATTACTTCAAGCTCTGGGATACACAGTCATCTTCCAAAAGTCAAGACTGCAGCCATCCCAGCAAATAATCTTCTTAGGAGCCAAACTAGACACAGCCTCTCAAATGGCTTACCTGACATAAGACAAGCAAGAGAAGTTAACTCATTACTTCAAAGGTTTAGCAAAACTCACCCAGATGACTGCAAGGAGATTCCTACAGGCCCTGGGTTACATGGCATCCTGCATTCTCCTGGTTCCATTAGCAAGACTACACATGAGAAAGCTTCAGTGGTACCTAAAAAGCATTTGGTCTCAACACAGCAACAACTTGGAGACAATCATTCCGCTCATTCCATGCCTACAAAAGGAATTCCTATGGTGGGCCTCGGTGAGCCAGGCAAACACAGGTATGTCATTCAAAAAGCCACAGATAACACAGACCATGACCACAGACGCCTCAGACCTTGGATGGGGGGCACACATGGAAGGCAGGTGTATACAAGGACAATGGTCTCCAAAGGAAACACATCTGCATATAAACCAAAAGGAAATGCTGGCAGTAATGCATGCCATCGAGGCCTTTCAGCACCAACTTCAGCAAGGCCATTTACTGATACGGACAGACAACACCACTGTGATGTGGTACATAAACAAGCAAGGGGGCACCCACTCTTACCCCCTTTGCAGACTGACAATGCATCTTTGGGAAAAATCACTGAGCCTAAACATCCAGTTACAATCCCAGTTTGTTCCAGGCAAAGACAATGTGTTGGCGGACAGCCTAAGCAGGAAATTCACAGACCCACACGAGTGGAGGTTACATCCGAAGGTCTTCACACAACTCACTTCGACATGGGGCAGGCCAGAAGTGGACCTATTTGCCTCTCACCTCAACCATCTTCTACCAAAATTCTGCACAAGGACATACCATCCAAAAGCTTGGAAAATAGATGCTCTCTCATTCAACTGGAACTTCCTAACAATCTATGCATTCCCACCTCTGCCACTGATGACCTCAGTATTACTAAAAGTCAAAGCAGAGAGACCCAAGGGAATCATAATAGCTCCGGACTGGCCAAGACAACACTGGTACCCACTACTACGGAGCATATGTCACACCAGGAGGTGGGCCCTTCCCCAATGGCCTCTACTTTTGACTCATCACAATTTCAAAACAGTGCATCCAAACCTTCAGACACTGCAGCTAACAGCCTGGGAGATCCCATAAATAACCTCAACCTATCTCTCTCCAAGGAAGTTCAGCGGATACTAACAGACGCTCGAAGACCATCCATCAGAAAGGTTTACTTAGCAAAGTGGAAAAGATTCGGCAATTGGAATACCAGCAAGGGACATGATGCATCATTGTTGAACATCCCACTCATCTTGGAATATTTGGCAGATATGCTAAAGAACGGCCTCTCATATTCTTCCATAAAGATACATGCATCGGCTATTTCAGCTAGATACAACACTGACCCTCCTGTTTTTTCACACCCTTTGCTACGGCAATTCCTCAGGGGAATCAAGAACATTAAGCCACCAAGAAAGGCCCCAGTACCAGCCTGGGACCTCAATTTTGTCCTAGAAAAACTGACTCTACCTCCATTTGAGCCAGCAGCTTCAGTTGACTTGCAATTTCTCTCATGGAAGACAGCTTTCCTGTTGGCAATCACCTCAGCAAGAAGGGTTTCGGAATTACAGGCCCTAATGGCAATACCACCGTTCATAATTTTTCATAGACAGGGTTTCATTAAGGACCAACCCTACTTTTATGCCAAAGGTGATATCTAGGGTTTCTTTAAATCAAGCCATTCATCTGCCTGCTTTCTTCCCCAATCCTGAGAATAAGGGGGAAAGATTGTTGCATACCTTGGACATTCACAGACAACTTCGATACTACCTGGACAGAACCAAGGCCAGTAGGAAGTCTGAACAACTTTTTGTAGCTTACGCCCCTGCAGTCCAAGGAAAAGCAATTTCAAAACGGACTATTTTAAAATGGATTGGACATTGCATCAGATTCTGTTATTCCTTTCATGGAAAGACTGTTCCAGCCAATGTCAGACCACATTCCACCAGAGCTACAGCCACCTCTACAGCATTCTTAAGAGGGGTGCCTACTAAGGACATTCTAGAAGCTGCTACATGGAGCTCCGTGCATACACTCTCCAAACACTACAGTCTCCCTCTATACTCCAGATCCAGAGCAGGCTTTGCTTCAGCAGTCCTGCAGGGTTTGATTGCCACACCATCTTTTTCCTAGAGCATACCTCCTCCCCCAGCTAAGCTATGGTATTCTACCCACATGTTATGACTGCAGTTGCATTCTTGAAGGACATAGTACAGTTTTGTACCTACCATAAATGTAGATGTCCGATAGACATGCAACTGCAGTTGAATTTTCCCTCCCTCCTTACCCCTCTATGCCTAATGTCCACTCCTATCCCTGTTACTCTTAGCTGGGGATATCTGTTATGGTGTATTTGTTTTATTGCTCATTTATTTGTCTGGAATCCTGTTTTTGTCTTCCAATTTGATTACAGCCTTCCTTGGAGGGCACCTGGCATCTGGGGCAAGAAACACTGAAGAAAATGACTTTGGAATCCGGCCGACCGAGGGCTGCCTGAGGCAGGACAACCCACATGATGTCCTTCATGGATGCATCTGCAGTCATAACAAGTGGGTTGTCCTGTCTTCAGGCAGCCCTTCAGTCGGCCGGATTCCAAAGTCCGGGTCCGCTTCGCTGATGTCGCACTCCACCCGACGCCATCTCTGTTGGTCTTCGGTATAAAGGCATCAGCCGACGCCATTTTCCTCAGTCTTTCTTGCCGGCGCCCAAACAGAAGCTGTTCGCAAGTGCCGGTCGGTCGGATCCAGAGATTACTTCTACCGAATACTACCAAGACTTCTAAAGCTAAGTACCCCGTTGGGGACTCTTTCTTGCCTCAGCCGATGTCAGAAAAAGTTAACAATTGTTTAAACTGTGGGAAACAAATACCTCATAAAGATTTCCACTCTTACTGTCTGCCTTGTTTAGGCCCAGCCCACGACGTAGCAGCCTGTTCGCCTGTGCTTCTTTCAACCGACGAACGCTTAGGCCGGGTCGGAGTTTGCAGAACAGTTTTTCGGTTCTGATTTTGCGTACATTATGCCGCCGGATCCTCCGACTACCCAATCTAGCAAAACGCAAAGATAAAGACCGACACTCATGGTCCGCGGTTTCGCCGAAACCATAGTCAAGCAAACGCGAGTGTCTCGGTTTCGCCGAAACCGAGAAAACTGAACAAAGTACAGCTGAACCTATTCCTACAACTGAGGCCCCTGCTACAACTCTTGAAACGACTTCAGAAATTTTACCCACTACGGTGGTTGACTTATCAGACACCATCCCTTGGATGTTTCTACTCCAGCACGTGGTGCTGCTAGGCCTCCAGCAGCCATGTCCATTAAGGCCTTCGCCAGGGCTAAAGCAGCCAAGACTACTAAAACAGTGCCTGTTAAACCACCCACATCCAGGCCCTCTTCTAGTTCTCAAATGCTTACTTTGGCAGAAGATTTAATTTCTTTAATTAGAGGATCTCAATCTCACCCAGACAGGGCCTCTCAGCCCCCAGAGAAGAGACCTAGGGCAGAGCCCCGAGCCAGTGTCCTCTGATGATTCTGCTGATGAATCAGACATAACTGACCAGCCAGAGGCTCCCTTCTCCAATTTTGAAGATTCTGATGCTGAAGAATCCATTCCAGCTGCTTCCCACCAGAAGAATTCTGCTTTGGGGAAACGTTGCATGCGATGTGAGAACAGTTCCAATGGCAGCAACAGGATTTTTCAGACTCCAGAAAAGACTTAGGACTTTTCTGCACCTCCCACAGCACAGGCCCTTAGCTATACCCCTGTTCTCTCTGTGGTGGATGATGCTTTCAATGATGTTTGCTCCGCTCCAGATTCTTTACCCCAGCCCCTGCCAAACCAGACAGATTTTACAGGGTGCCAGATACTCATCACCACCTTTACAAGGCTCCACTTGCAGACCCAGAAACTATATCCCAGGGCCCCAAGGCAGTAGTCACGACCATAGCTAAAACCCTACTCCTTCTGAAAGGGAAGCAAGGTCATTAGACAGATGGGGTAAAAGGTCTACACTTCAGCTACTCTCTCAGCTAGAGCTTTAAACTGTCAGTTTCACATGATACAATACCAAGAGTTTATGCTGGATCAGTTAACTAAATAACTAACCACTGATGAATCTCTTGATAAGAAATATGTATTAGACATGGTAAATAACATACAACAGGTTAGCAACCATTCCTTAAAATGTGGCTATGATGCACTGGAGGCTTCATTTAGATCAGCCATGACAGGCACAGTGATAAGAAGGCATGCATGGCTAAAGGAACAAGCTTTACCGGATCATGTTAAAGCTAAGTTGCTAGATGCTCCTATGGACAAGACAAGTTTGTTTGGTACATCTGCCCAGCAGGTTATGAAGAAAATGGAAGAAAAGGCAAAATCTGTTCAAACTGTTAAGGATTTCTTGCAGGTTCAACCCCAAGGTTTAGCAGGAACTGGCCTGCCAAAATTGGTCCTTTCCTGACTCCACAAAATTTCAAAGGGGCAGGAATAGACGCTCCAGAGGCAGAAACCAATCCAGAGGAGGTGCCTACAGAGGAAGACAGTGGCAAGGTAACAACAGAGGCACAGACACAGCCACTGCCACTACATCAACACAACCACAGTGACTTAACCCTAAATCCGCCTACCAGGGAACAAATAGCAGCTCCTCTAGGCGGAAAGTTAACCTTATTTTCAAAGAACTGGCACTACATAACAAAGGACAAGTGGATTTTACAAACCATAGATCAAGGTTACCGGTTTCACTTCCACACTTTTCCAGTCAAAAGAGGAATGCCAAATCTACCTCCAAATCAAAAACAGAGGCTCTACGCCAGATAATGGAGTTAGCAAACATGAGAGCTGTGGAAAGAGTGCCAACAGCAGAGCAAGGAAAGGGGTTCTACTCCAGACTATTCCTAGTTCCAAGAAGGGAAAAAAGTTGGAGACCAATTCTCGACCTGTCCACCTTAAATACATACATCATTGTCCCAAAATTCAAAATGCTGACCCTACAGCAACTTCTTCCCATGCTGGGCAAGGAGTCTTGGCTGGTAACTCTAGATCTCAAGGAGGCATACCTGCACGTCCCCATTCGACCAATCTGCAGAAGATACCTCAGATTTCTTGCAGGATCAGAGCACTATCAATTCTCAGCATTGCCTTTGGCTTATCTACTGCCCAGAGTATTCACAAAATGCCTGGCATCAGTAATCGCCCATTGCAGACTTCAGGGAATTCAAATTTACCCATACCTGGACGACTGCCTGCTACAAGGGGACAACAAAAGCAAGCTGACAACAGATTTACAAAGGGTCATTTACTTGCTACAAGCACTGGGATACACAGTCAATTTACAAAAGTCAAGGCTGATACCATCCCAAACAAGGACATTCTTGGGCGGAATTGGACACAGTAAAACAAATGGCATTCCTGACTACAGAAAAACAAAAAGAACTTCCTCTATACTTCTTGGCACTAACAAAACTGAACAAGTTAACAGCAAGAAAAGTACTGCAGGCCTTGGGCTTCATGGCATCATGCATAATCTTGGTTCCATTTGCCAGACTACATATGAGAAAACTACAGTGGTACCTAAAGAATTTATGGTCCCAACACAGACACAGTCTAGAAACAGAAATCCCACTAATTCCATGCTTAAAACAGGAGTTCCTATGGTGGGCTCAGGCATGCCAGTCAAACCCAGGCCTACCCTTTCGCAGATGTCAAGCAAGCCAGACCATCACAACAGACGCTTCAGACCTAGGATGGGGGCCCACATGCTGGACAAATGCGTGCAAGGATTGTGGACACAGGATCAACTTCAACTGCACATCAACCTAAAAGAAATGCTGGCAGTAAAACTGGCAATCCAAAAGTTCAAACCATTTCTCAAAGAGGGCCAGTTGATGATAAGGACAGACAACACCACAGTCATGTGGTACATCAACAAACAGGGAGGCACTCATTCATACCCCTATGCAGAATGACCTTGGAGCTGTGGACCCTGGCACTCAGCTACAACATCCAGTTACAGGCAATATTTGTACCAGGGAAAGACAATACCCTAGCAGACATATTAAGCAGAACCACTTCGATGCCCACGAATGGAAGCTTCACCGGACATCTTCAAGACCATCTCAAAGAAATGGGGAATGCCACAGATAGACCTATTCGCATCACCTCTCAATCACCAGCTCAAAAATTCTGCACAAGGACATTCCACCCATTAGCATGGAAAGTGGATTCGCTCTCTTCAACTGGAAAGGCCTAACAGCATATGCATTCCCGCCTCTTCCTTTGATACACAAGGTACTACTGAAAATCAAGGAAGAACGCCCAAGGATAATCCTGATAGCTCCAAACTGGCCAAGACAACACTGGTACCCACTACTGAGGAGCATGTCTCGAACAATATGTGGACAATTCCCTGATGCCTTTGATGTTAACGCAGAACAACTACAGCATCATACATCCAAACCTAAAACCTTGCAACTGACTGCATGGAACATCACATAACAGCAGCTATTCCAGAACTTTCCCAAAGAGTTAAAGACATTATTCTTGAAGCACGCAGACCTTCAACAAGAAGGAACTATGCTGGAAAATGGAAAAGGTTTGTCATCTGGAGTACGGAAAGAGGAAAAGATGTGTCAAACATAGATATGCCTAACATTCTGGAGTATCTGGCCGAACTTCTTCATTCAGGCCTGTCCTACTCCTCCATCAAGATACATGCATCAGCTATTTCAGCAGAATACAGCTTTGATACACCTGTTTTTCGCACCCTTTGCTCAGGCAATTCCTCAGAGGAATCAAGAATGTAAAACCTCCAAGGAAACCACCATTACCAGCTTGGGATTTAAACTTTGTGCTAGAAAAGTTGACACTAGCACCCTTTGAACCAGCAGCAACAGCAGACCTACAACACCTGTCATGGAAAACTGCTTTCCTACTGGCAATTACTTCAGCAAGGAGGGTTTCAGAACTACAGGCCTTAATGGCAGTGCAACCCTTCCTAATCTTCCACCAAGATAGAGTGTCCATGAGGACTAATCCTACATTTATGCCTAAGGTGGTATCCAGAGTGTCTTTAAACCAGGCAATCCACCTACCTACCTTCTTTCCCAACCCACAAAACAGAGGGAAAGAATACTGCATACCTTGGATGTACATAGACAGCTACGCTACTACTTGGACAGAACAAAAATAAGCAGAAAACTGACCAACTTTTTGTAGCCTATGCAACAGGAAGGGAAGGAAAAGCTATTTCCAAACAGACAATCTCCAAATGGATAGGAAATTGCATACGATTCTGTTACTCCTTCCATGGAAAACCAATTCCACAGAACATAAGACCTCATTCTACAAGGGCAACAGCCACTACCACAGCCTTCTTACGAGGAGTGGCAACCAAAGACATTATTGAGGCGGCTACTTGGACCTCCGTGCATACATTTGCCAAGCATTATAATTTGCCTCTATATTCCAGATCCCGAGCAGGGTTTGCCACTGCTGTACTGCAAAGGATCCTAAACACACCATAATCTACTTTTATCCTCCTCCCCTAGTTGGCTATGGTATTCTACCCATTGTTATGACTGCAGATGCATCCATGAAGGACATAGTACAGTTTTGTACCTACCATAAATGTAGATGTCCGAACTGGATAGCATCTGCAGTCAGGATTACCCTCCCTCCATCACCTCTGTGGTACTCCTAGGGTGTTTACCCTTCTAATAGCTAGCTGTTGGGGGGGGAGTCTTTTATGGTGTATTTGTTTGTGTATATGTACATACATGCTTATTGTTGTGTTTACCTCTATCTATTTGGAAACATTGGCATCTATCCAAATTTTAGCCTGCAAGACGGCTACTGGCATCTGGGGCAAGAAACACTGAGGAAAATGGCGTCGGCTGATGCCTTTATACCCGAAGACCAACAGAGATGACGTCGGGTGGAGTGCGACATCAGCCGAAGCCGGACCCGGACTTTGGAATCCGGCCGACTGAAGGGCTGCCTGACGACAGGACAACCCACTTGTTATGACTGCAGATGCTATCCAGTTCGGACATCTACATTTATGGTAGGTACAAAACTGTACTTTATGACTGCAGTTGCATGTCTATCGGACATCTACATTTATGGTGGGTACAAAACTGTACTTTCGTCGTGTTTCACTATGTCAGTCATGACTGTAGGGTTCTCCCCTGCCGGCAGGCAGTCTTCGGTCGGCCAGAATCCCAAAGTCTGGGTCCGGCGTCGACTGTTCAACCATGCTCCCTGACGTCAGAGCGCCAGGAGTACAAAGCTGACAGCCGATGCCATGTTCCCCAGTCTTTCTTGCCGTGCGGTGATAGTAGTTCACAAGTGCTGTTCGGCTGACTCCTGACAATTTTTTTCTGAAAAACTTCAGTCCGAAGACTTTCTTCTCCACTCAAAGCTAAGTACCCTGTTGGGGAAACTTTTTTCTTGCTCCAGTCCGATGTCAGAAAAAGTTAATAATTGTATTTCATGTGGGAAGCAAATACCTCTTAAGGATTTTCATTCTTACTGTATTCCTTGCTTAGGCCCTGACCACGACGTAGCTAGTTGTCGGTTTTGTGCTAGATTCACTCAACGTACAATTAATCGAAGGTACAATTTTGCTTTTCATTACTTCGGTAGGTGTTTTAACTACAAAATGTCGTCGGATACGTTTCCGGCTACCGGAGTTCACAAACGATGCAAGGATAAAGACAGGTCTCCGAGGTCCAAATCTGACGATATCGCACTAGCAGAGCCAGCTTCAGGTTCTGCCGTTGTCAGTGAGGCGCTTTTGCAGCCCCTGTCGTCGGCCATTTCGGAACCGATGGCCGAAACTGACTCCCACGAGGAGCCAACTAGGCCTTTGAATATTTCTATTGCAGGACCTTCGGACAGTGCTCCTTCGGATGGTTCCGGAGCCGCTGTGCAGGTACCGGCTTCCGAAGGGGTTTTCAGGCCTACACAGCTTCTAATAAAGGCAAAGACTCCTTCCAAATCAAAGACTGCAACACAGGCCTCTTCTGAACCGGCTCCCAAGTCACAGAAACAGTTACTTAAGATGACGGAGGATTTACTTACTATGATTTAGGGGTTCACATCCCCCTCCAGATAAAAGGCCAAGGCAGGAACTTTATTATGATTCCTCTGATCGGGCGTCTGTTTCTTCAGTTTCTTCTTCTGACCAGGAATATTCTTTCCCTCCTTATGAGGATTCTGATGCTGAGGAATCCATTCCTTCAGCTTCTCCCCCTGAGGATTTCTCTTTTGGGGAAACTTTGCATGAAATGAGGGAACATTTCCACTGGGAAGGACAGGAGTATTCGGAATCTAAGAAAAGACTAAGGGATTTTCTTCTTCTCCCCCAACATAGACCCCTGGCTATTCCTCCTGTTTTGGATATTGTGGATGATGCTTTTTCGGAGGCTAACTTAACCCCTGACTCTTTTCCTCCTGTTCCTGTTAAGCCTGATAGATATTACAGGGTTCCTGATTCCCACCAGTTTTTATACAAGAACCCTACTGCTGACCCTGAAACCATTTCTCAGGGTCCTAAGGGAGGAGTTAAGGCCGCTTCTGCCAAAAACCCCATTCCCACTGAGAAGGATTCTAGATCTTTAGAAAGATGGGGCAAAAAAGTGTACACTTCTGCTACTTTATCCATTAGGGCTTTAAACTGTCAGTTTCATATGCTGAAATACCAGCAATTTCTCTTGTCTGTTTTAAAACAAAAGCTTACTTCCATTTCTGCCTGTGCAGATGATAAGGAATTACATGACTTAATGCATGCCACTGAATAAGTTGGGAAGCATGGTTTACACTGTGGATTTGATGCCTTGGAGGCTTCTTGTAGGGCTGCTGCGTCCGGCACAGTTATTAGAAGGCATGCATGGTTAAAGGAACAAAATTTGCCAGAACAAGTAAAAGCTAAATTATTAGATGCTCCTGTTCAGCATAATGTTTTGTTTGGATCAAAAGCTGAAGAGGTGATTAAAAAGATGGAGGACAAGGCGAAATCCATGCAAACAGTTAAAGATTTCTTACAAGTACAGCCACCCAGATTTAGCAGGAATTGGCCTTCAAAAAATTGGTCCTTTCCCAATTCAGACAGGCCTCAGAGGGGTAGATATAGATGCTCCCGCGGTAGGCCTCAAACACAAGCTTCTTATAGACTAAGACAGTGGACTGCTTCCCCCCCTAGGGGAGGAGAGGACAGGTCACAAACGCATAGGAAACAGACTCAATGACTCCCTCTGTTGGGCTGCAGGAACTTCTTGCCTGGAAGCCCCTCTCGGAGGGAAACTCTCTTTCTCATTGAAATTGGACTCGTATAACCCAAGACAAGTGGGTTCTGGATGTGGTTTCAAGAGGTTACAAATTCCATTTTCATACACTGCCAAGGCCAAGCAGATGGCCAGACCTTCCAAAACATCAATGGACAGAGGCCTTAAACCAGGTGGAAGCTCTTTTGGCTTTGAAAGCCATAAAACTAGTTCCACTTTTCAGAGATGGGACAAGGTTTTTACTCTAGGCTTTTTCTAGTCCCCAGGAAGCAAAACTCATGGAGACCCATTCTGGATCTGTCAGTCTTGAACACCTTTCTAGAGATTCCAAAATTCAAGATGCTTACTCTACAGCAGCTGCTTCCAATGCTGTCCAAAAATGCATGGATGGTAACTTTGGATTTAAGGAGGCATATTTACACATTACCATCAGGCAGGAACGCAGAAAATACCTCCGGTTCAGGGCCGGATCGAGGCACTTTCAATTCTCTGCGCTGCCCTTTGGATTGTCTACTGCCCCCAGGGTCTTCACCAAATGCCTGGCTCCAGTAGTAGCTTACTGCAGACTCAAGGGAATTCAGATTTACCCTTATCTGGACGACTGTCTTATTCAGGCAGACAGCAAGGAGGTTTTACTCCAGCATCTAAGGTTTGTTCAGGATCTCCTCAAGTTCCTGGGATTCACTGTAAACATAAAGTCAAATTTGACACCCTCACAACAGATAATTTTTCTGGGCGCTTCTTTAAACACAACAACCCAGATGGCTTTTCTGACATGGCTTCAACTTTCAAAACCTTGGCAACTTTAACTCTGCTATCTGCAAGGAGATTCCTGCAGGCTTTGGGTTACATGGCCTCCTGCATCCTTCTCGTACCATATGCAAGACTTCACCTGAGGAAAATACAGTGGTACCTAAAAAGTGTATGGTCTCAGCATTGCCACAGTTTAGACATACTGATCACCGTCCTGCCTTGTCTTCAAAAGGAATTCCTTTGGTGGTCCAAGGCATGTACTCTAAACAAAGGGAAACCCTTCTGTCTGCCTCCTGCCACTCAGATCCTAACCACGGACGCCTTGGATTATTCTTGGGGAGCCCATTTTCAGGGCAAATGTTTGCAGGGCCTTTGGACAAAGGATCAGAAGCACCTGCATATCAATTTAAAGGAAATGTTAGCCGTTCAGAAAGCTCTAATGGCCTTCAGGAATCTTCTACAACCAGGACAACTACTGATACGGACAGACAACACCACAGTTATGTGGTACATAAACAAGCAAGGGGGATCTCATTCCTACCCCCTTTGCAGACTAGCCATGGATCTATGGAACACAACTCTAGCTTGCAATCTGGACCTTCAAGCTCAGTTTCTACCAGGGAAGCAAAACTTCCTGGCAGACAGTCTGAGCAGAAACCTTTCGGATCCAAACGAATGGATGCTGGACACTGAAATATTCAGGATAACAGCAGTCTGGGGATGTCCTCACATAGACCTCTTTGCATCCCATCTCAATCAACTACAGAATTTTTGCACCAGGACTTTCCACGAACAAGCTTGGAAAGTGGATGCACTATCTTTCAGTTGGAGAAACCTCTCGGGATATGCCTTTCTACCTCTTCCTCTTCTTCCACGGGTTTTATTAAAGATCAAACAGGACAAGCCCAAGATGATAATCTTGTTGGCCCCAAATTGGCCTCGACAGTTTTGGTACCCCACTCTGAAAAACCTATGTCTGGAGCCCCCTTGGGTCTTACCACAGACTCCGAACCTTCTGTCCCAACATCAGGGTCAGGTTCTACACTCCCATGTCAGCACTCTCAGCCTGGCGGCCTGGTTAATCCAGGGCCTTTGATTTCTTCTCTCCTACCCAAGCAGGTTATGGATGTCATTCTAGAAGCCAGACATCCTAGCACTAGAAAATTTTATGCAGGAAAATGGAAAAGATTTTGTTCCTGGATGCAGGCTCAGGATTCTGATCCTCTTCTTCTGAACATTCCTTTAATTTTACTTGACAGATCTCTTACATAAGGGTCTCTCTTTCTCTTCCATTAAGATACATGCCTGTGCTATTTCCGCTCTTTATAATACAGACCCTCCAATCTTTTCCCCACCAACTCAGGAGACAGTTTCTCAGAGGAGCTAAGAACTTAAGACCTCCTAGATCTCCTCCCATTCTTGCTTGGGATCTCAACTATGTTTTGGAAAATAATCGTTCAGTCACCATACACGTTGTTCCCTGATGACAATGAAACTTAAACACCACTTCAAAAAGATGATTCCTGATT
Organism: Protopterus annectens; assembly: GCF_019279795.1. Lineage (NCBI taxonomy): Eukaryota > Metazoa > Chordata > Ceratodontiformes > Protopteridae > Protopterus > Protopterus annectens. The sequence continues at coordinate 461,333,887 of NC_056731.1, forward strand.
ACAGAAGACAGCATACACTTCTGAATACACTATAAACTTTTTATTCCAGAATAGAGTGAGCGCTTTCGCCAACAGGCTTCTTCAGACTCTTAGTATATACAAACAAAGTTTCTTTTAGTTTAAAAAGCCCACCTTAAAATCCCATTGGTTGCAAGTCAACCATTTTAAAATTTAAAGTGATACTTATATCACATACTATAGCATTACAAATACAGCATTAAAGCTATATAAAAACAATCATACACCCATAGGACTTGTATAGAATGAAGACGTTATACAAGAATAAAAATATAAAATATAACTGTCTATTTACAAGAAAAATAATCATCAAAAATATGTTGTATGTTCCATAAACATCTAAATGCAGGAAACATGTTAACTCATTAGGCAGTTGATACTAAAGGTACAGAAACTCTCAATAGCTGCAAGATGTAAATGTAAAAATCAGAAACTGACAGCCAAGGTCTCATGTTGACCTAATACAAGACAGCTCTAACTACTACACAGTCTATAAACCTAACCCTAACAATAGTATATAGTATATGAAAGGGCTTCAGAATGAGAAATCTCTTGAATTACTCAGTTGGGTCAAAAACTAATATGCCAGTTTATATTTCGACCCTTAATTTAAAGTCCTAGTGCTGGAATTTTTTGTCATTAAGTCATAAACATCTTAATTACTTCACTCTACGAAGTCTCCTACTCTTAAGGAAGGGTTTAATCTGTACCTTGTCATTGAGGCCTGGAGGTACGTCCGCTCTCCATCTAATAATCCACCTAGTCTCACACTCTAATGTTCTGTTGTTAAGGTCACCTCCTCTGAAACCTTGTGTAAGGCTCTCGATGACAAAGAATTTGAAGGTATGATGTATCCCTTCTGTTTTGCAATGTCTAGCTAAGGCATTAACATCTGAGCCTATTCTAATCTGATAGTTATGTTCCCTGATGCGTTCTTTAAATGTACGATTCGTCTTCCCTATATAATAAGCAGAACATAAGCTACAGATGGCCACATAAACTATGTTCTTGCTCATACAATTAGTATTAGTATAAAAATTAAATACCTGTCCTGTAGTAGGATGTTTAAAGATGGTACTTGTATTAATGAATGTGCATTGATTGCATTTACCGCAAGGTACTGTATTCCCAGTTATACGTAGCTCATTCTGTTCATTAATAAGGTATCTCGGCCTACAAAGTATGCTCTTCAAATTAGGGTGATTCTTAAACGTAACACGTGGTCTAGGGCCCACAACATTACTCACCTCCCTATCTGACATTAAAATATCCCAATGTTTCTGCATAAAACCTTTGACTTCCAGACTAGCTCTACTGAAGGACAAGTTATCATCGAGAGCCTTACACAAGGTTTCAGAGGAGGTGACCTTAACAACAGAACATTAGAGTGTGAGACTAGGTGGATTATTAGATGGAGAGCGGACGTACCTCCAGGCCTCAATGACAAGGTACAGATTAAACCCTTCCTTAAGAGTAGGAGACTACGTAGAGTGAAGTAATTAAGATGTTTATGACTTAATGACAAAAAATTCCAGAACTAGGACTTTAAATTAAGGGTCGAAATATAAACTGGCATATTAGTTTTTGACCCAACTGAGTAATTCTCAAGAGATTTCTCATTCTGAAGCCCTTTCATATACTATATACTATTGTTAGGTTAGGTTTATAGACTGTGTAGTAGTTAGAGCTGTCTTGTATTAGGTCAACATGAGACCTTGGCTGTCAGTTTCTGATTTTTACATTTACATCTTGCAGCTATTGAGAGTTTCTGTACCTTTAGTATCAACTGCCTAATGAGTTAACATGTTTCCTGCATTTAGATGTTTATGGAACATACAACATATTTTTGATGATTATTTTTCTTGTAAATAGACAGTTATATTTTATATTTTTATTCTTGTATAACGTCTTCATTCTATACAAGTCCTATGGGTGTATGATTGTTTTTATATAGCTTTAATGCTGTATTTGTAATGCTATAGTATGTGATATAAGTATCACTTTAAATTTTAAAATGGTTGACTTGCAACCAATGGGATTTTAAGGTGGGCTTTTTAAACTAAAAGAAACTTTGTTAGTATATACTAAGAGTCTGAAGAAGCCTGTTGGCGAAAGCGCTCACTCTATTCTGGAATAAAAAGTTTATAGTGTATTCAGAAGTGTATGCTGTCTTCTGTAATCAGGAATCATCTTTTTGAAGTGGTGTTTACGTTTCATTGTCATCAGGGAACAACGTGTATGGTGACTGAACGATTATTTTACATATTGATCACGTTTGTTCCCGTCTTCGCTGGGGTGCTACTGTGCATTTGGATTGTTGTTATGTTTTGGAAAAGCTCACCTTGCCTCCTTTTGAGCCTGCTGCATCTTCTGACATCAAGTTTTTATCTTGGAAAACAGCCATCCTGTTAGCCCTGACCTCTGCCAGGAGAGTTTCAGAGTTACAAGCTCTTATGGCTGTGGAACCTTATATTATTTTTCATCAAGACAGGGTGTCTTTGAGGGCTAATCCTACCTTCATGCCTAAGGTGGTTTCCTAAGTGGCTTTAAATCAAACTATCCACTTGCCATCTTTTTTCCCCACTCCTCAAAATAAAGGGGAAAGGATCTTGCATTCCTTGGATGTACACAGATAGCTACGTTTTTACCTGGACAGAACCAAGGACGTCAGAAAATCAGAGCAATTGTTTGTTTCTTATGCTTCAAGTTCCCAAGGTAAAGCCATTTCAAAACAGACCATTTCTAAATGGATTGCTCATTGAATCAGATTTTGTTATTCACAGCATGGAAAGCAAATCCCATTGAGTATACGGGCTCATTCCACCAGATCTGCTGCCACTTCTGCTGCCTTCCTCAGGGGAGTTCCTACCAAAGACATTTAGGAAGCTGCAACTTGGAGTTCAGTGCATACTTTTTCAAAGCACTATAGTTTACCTTTCTACTCTAAGTCTAGGGCAGGCTTTGCCTCTGCAGTCTTGCAGGGCCTTTTAGCTGCCCCGTCTACTTTATGACCACCTCCCTTTCATTCTGCTTTGAGATTCTACCCTACAGTCATGACTGCAACAGTGAAACACGATGAACATAGTACAGTTGTGTACACCTACCATAAATGTAGATGTTCGAGTGTCTTCACTGTTACAGTCTGGGTTTCCCTCCCTCCTATCCCTTCTTATTTTTACTTTTGTATGGTTCCTTTTTTCACCATTCTTCTGTGGTGTATTTGCAAAGGATATGGGACCTTTCTCATTTTGGGACTCCTGACATCTGGGGCAAGAAAAACTAGAGAACATGGCGTCGGCTCTCAGCTGCTCCTGGCGCTCTGACGTCAGGGAGCATGGTTGAACAGCCGACGCCGGACCCAGACTTTGGGATTCTGGCCGACCGAGGACTGCCTTCTGGCAGGGGAGAACCCTACAGTCATGACTGCAACAGTGAAGACACTCTAACATCTACATTTATGGTAGGTGTACACAACTGTACTTTCCCTAGACCCTTGTACTAGCAGCTAGTACCCTTGGCCCCTATCTAGTAGTGCTGTTGGTGTGATCCCCGGTGTGAACTTTGTTACCCATCCACTCATCAAGGTTCCTCTGTCTTATGTAGATTGGGACTCTGTTCTACAGTAAGGGAAGTCTCTGCGAAGGGAATCTATCCCTCCAGCATGTTCTATTCATTGTTGTGTTGAGGTTTATATCCCTAGAGCGTGTAGCTCGAGTAGATTTGGTTTTGATAAGATGGAGCATGTTCAACCATTCTGGGTTGGACATGGCTCTGTATGTTAGACAGAGATCGCCTCTGAGAAAGCGGTATGCAACAGAGAACAGTCTTGGCTTTTTCAATTGTGCTGCATAGGGCAACTGTTTGAGGCCAGTAATCCTCTTGGTTAGGTACTTTTGTGGTCTCTCCAGCTGCTGGAGATGTCTAGCCAGGTACATTCCAATTGGTGCATTGTAGTCAATAATGTGTCTGATGAGGGAAGAGTAGAGGGGCACCATTACATCCTTAGATCTTGATGCGAACCCTTTCGTGATCAGATGGGTCACATAGAAGGATTTTCTAACCACTTTGGCAACATGGTTATCAAAGGAAAGATGACTATCTACTTGGGTCCCTAGATCCCTTATTTCTTCAGATTTCAGGGGATTACCTCCTATGTTGTAGTTTGCGGGTACTCTTTGTTTTCCAAAGGGGATTACTACGCATTTTTTTGCATTTAGCTTGAGGCCATGGCTTTGACACCATGCATCAGTCTCATTTAGGCCCTTCTGGAGGATCTCCATGTCAGTCGGAGACTCTATTATAGCACCCAGTTTGCAGTCGTCCGCAAACTTAGTCAGCCACAGCCCTTCCGTGCTTGCCTGTACTTCTGAGAAGTATATGCCATACAGGAGGTGCCCCAGGACAGAGCCCTGAGGCACACCACTCGTTACTGGTCTGGATTCGGACATAGATCCCGCTACTCTTACTTTATGGGATCTGTCAGAGTGCCAGTTTGCAATCCATCTTGTGACATAAGGGTTTATGCCCAGATTGGTGAGCTTATCAATAATACCTGAATTGGGGAATGGTGTCAAATGCTTTAGCAAGGTCAAGGTAAGCCATGTGTACCTCCTTTCCCTTATCTATAGCCTGAGTAACTGTCTCAAGTGAAATCCACCAGGTTCAGGAGGCATGATTTGCCCTTGACGAAGCCGAACTGTGTGGGGTCCAGTGGCTGGAGGTTCCCAATCTCTCCATTTAGGAGTTCCATAATGATTCGCTCCATAGCCTTACAGATCAGACTGGTCAGGCTTATTGGTCGGTAGTTCCCAGGGTCAGTTGTGACCCCACCCTTGTGTAGCGGGACCACCACTGCCGTGCGCCATTCTATGGGCACATATCCTGTGGAGAGGCTGAGACTGAACAGGGTATTAAGATGCGGGGTTAATTCCTTTTGGAGCTCACGTATGACACAGCCTGGGACACCATCTGTTCCCATGGAGGCAGTGTTTTTAGCTTTAGATAGATCCTTGTTAACCAGTGTATCAGTAATAATTGGACTTGCACAATCCCCTAGAATGGTAATAGGCCCTGTAGGTGGTGGTGGTGTTGGGGGGGGGGGGATTTGCACTGAACCTGTCAGCCAAGATGTTGGCAATGTCAGAAGGGTCAGTGTATTTTGTTCCATTTTGTACTAGCTCAGAACAGACCTGAGCGTTGCCATCCTGACTCTCTTCCCCATCCCCCTTGCAAACCACGCAGGTTCTGCAGAATGCAGGATTCCTTTAAGTACCTTTTCCAAAATCCATCTGCTGATCCTGAGGTGGTCACCCCAGGACCCAGAAGGACTAGAGACAGTTCCTCTAGAAGCTCTTTACCCTACGCATAAAGAGAGCCGAGCCCTTGATAGATTTGGGAAAGTTTATATTTCAGTTAACATTAATATGCGGGCTGTCAGTTGTCAATTTCACATGATTAAATGTCAGCAAACTATTCTTTATCAGCTGAAACAAAAGGTCTCTCCTGTAGAGGATAACAGTCTTTTTAAAATCTTTAGGTTCTCTGCTATTCCAGTTCTCTCGTAGCTAGCCATTCCTTAAACTGTCTATGATACTGTGGAAGCTTTTGGCTGGGTAGCTGCTACTAGGTTAATGATTAGAAGAAATGCATGGCTTAGGGAACAATCTCTTTATGACCTTGTTAAATGTAACCTTTTTGATGCTCCCCTTGACACGGAATTTCTCTTTGGACCTGAAGCTGAGGCTGTTCTCAAAAAAATGGAAGACTAAGGTAAGTCTCTGCAGACTGTTAGACTTCCTCCAAGTTCAGCATCTCCGGTTTAACAGGAACTATCCCACTAATCTTTGGTTCTTTTCCTCCCAAGCTAGAGGCAGGCAGAGGAAAACCCAGCGGGAAAGGACTATTGGAGAACAGCAGCTTCAGAGATCCAGACAATGGTCTTTAGAAGCTTTCAGGCAAGGGAGTTCTAGGCCCCAGGCTTCTCCCAGAAGGCAGCAATGACTTTCCGACCCTGCACCCCCCCCCTCCCCCGGACTCTAATAACTTCAGACAAGTGAGTTCTAGACATTATTTTGTATGGCTACAAACTTGCTTTCAAAGAGCCTTTAAAACACTGGCTATCCAGTTATTCTTCAGAATCAGAAATCAGAGGCCCTTTTGCAAATACAGAATTTGTGTGCTCTGGGATTAGTGGAATCCGTCCCAAAACTTCAAAAAGGCAAGGGGTTCTACTCCAGGTTATTTCTGATTACAAGAAAAGAAGGCCCTTGGCAGCCTCTGTTACATCTGTCCAACCTCTGTCAGTTTCTGCAGGTACCAGAATTCAAAATGTTGACATTTAAAATGTAACTCTTACCCATGATGGCCCCGTTGGTCTTTATGGCTTCTCTGGATTTAAAGGATGTCTTGCTGCACATCCCAATTCATGAATCGCACAGAAGCTTTCTTTGCTTTAGAGCAGGTTCCAGTTACTACCAATTTTCAGCACTGCCCTTGGCTTACCCAAGATGATCTGTCCTCCCTAGGCTTTATGGTAAATCTGCAAAACTTCAGTAGTGATCCAGCCAACAGGATAGTCTTCCTGAGAGCATTCCTTGATTATTCACTTCAAAAAAGCCTTCCTTCCCCCCCCAGACAAGGTCTCCTTTCTGATCCATTACTTTCAAAGCATCCAGGAAAAACATTCCATCTCAGCCAGAGTTTCTTCGGCCACTGAGATACATTGCATCTTGCATCCTCATGGTTACCCTGGCCAAGCTGCACTTGAGGAAACCACAATGGTACATCAGAATTGCACGTTTCCAACACTTGGTCCCTAGAGACCAAAATTCAGTTGATCCCTTGTCTCAAAGAAGAGTTTGCATGGTGGGTACAGACTTGTACCCAAAGTTAGGGTGGACTTCCATTCAGATTCAATCCCCAGGGCAAACTCTCACTACATATGCCTCATAGACAGCCTGGGTGACTCACTTTCAACACTTACAGTTCCAAGGGAAGTGGGAGGCTCAGTTCATGGACAGGCACTTTAACTGTAAAGAACTTATGGCAGTGCAAAAAGGCCCGATTGCTTTTGAGGAAAAATGGGAACCAGGGATCCTTTTCGTCAAGACAAACCACACTGCAGTAATTTGGTACATAAATAGGCTTGGGGGGGGCATCTGCTCTTACCCTCTATGCTACCTAGCTTCGGAAGTCTGGGAAACTACGCACTTTCTGGGGTTGCACCTCCTGGCACAGTCTTCCAGGGGTTCAAAATTCTCTAGCAGATCGCCTCAGCAGAAAGTTGATAGACCTCCACGAATGGCGTCTGCATCAGGAAATTTTTCTTACCATTGCCTAGAGATGTGGAAAACGGTCAACTGAAAAAAAATCCTGTTCCAGGACCCAATAGGAATCATCCTGTAGAACAGACAACTTCTCCCTTCCCTTGGACTCATCTTTTCCTTTATGCATTCTCTCCCATAATCCCTACTGCCTAGAGTGCTTCTAAAGATGAGGGAGGAGTGCCCAAGGGCAATACTGATAGCCCCAGACTGGCCCAGGCAGCACTGGTATCCTTTGCTTCTTGAATTAACCAACCAGAGTCCATGGCTGGTCCCCCGCAGAGGTGACGTTCTCTGTCAGGATATTGGAAAGATGGTGCGCCCCAATTTGCAGACGCTCAGCCTTTCAGCTTGGATAATCCCACATCTTCCAGCAACAAGCTTAACCTAGCAAACTGGTCCAGGACATTAAGGAATCCAGAAGGCCTAGCAGTAGGAGATCATACTTGTCTAAATGGGAAACATTTTCCATCTGGTGCCGGCATTAACACCACAGTCCTCATTCAGTCCGGATTAGTACCATTCTAGGTTATCTGTCTAATCTGGTTGATAAAGGCCTTTCCCTTCCATTACAATTCATGTGTCTGCCCATTCTCTTCCTAACGTCTCTTCTTATCCCCTCTTAAGACAATTTCTTAAGGGAGTCATCCACATCAGATCACCCAGGAGGGAACCTGCCCCTCCATGGGACCGTAACTTTCTTCTGGAGAAATTGACATTGCCTCCTTAGAACCTGCGGCATCTGCCCCACTGAAGTTTTTCACTTGGAAAACTGCCCTGCTGCTGGCTGTCATCCAATCCAGGAGGGTCTCCGAACTGCAGGCTGTCATGGCAGTGGAACCATTTCTCATCTTCAACCATACATGGTTTCCCTTAGAACTAACCCTTCCTTCATGCCCAAGGTGGTCACTGACACTTCTATAAATCAAGCTATTTATCTGCTCACATTTTTTCCCAACCTCCAAAACAAAGGGAGAAGAATACTTAATTTCTTGGATGTGTATAGGCAGCTCCGCTGCTATTTTGACAAAACAAGATCTTTGAGAAAATCTGGCCAGCTTTTTGTGACCTTTGCTCTGGTTTCTGATGAGGTAAAGCCAGCTTAAACAGACCATCTTTAAATGGATCTACCACTGTATCACTTTCTGTTATAGCCATCATGACAAGAAGTCACTTGAGGCTGTTAGGTCACAGTCCACTAGGGCTACTGCAACCTCTGATCTTTCTTGAAAGGAGTACTTACTAAGGACATCCTGGAAGCTGCCACCTAGCCATATGTGCATACCTTCACCAAACATTACCACTTGACAGCCTTTTTTAAGTCCACTGCAGGATTTGCCACTGTCATCTTGCAGGGCATCCTCTCCTCTCCTTAATCTCCTTCCACAATCTCTCTTGCTTTGGGAATCTTCCCACAGGTCAGGACCGCAACAGTGAAACGTGAAGAACATAGAGTTGTGTACACTTATCATAAATGTAGATGTTTGAGTGTATTTATTGTTGCAGTCTTTCCCTCCCTCCTTCCCCCTTAGCTACTAGGTAGTCTATTCATAATTTCTTTTTAGGCAAGAAACCCCTCTTACCTTTTCTTACTGTAGGGGTTCTCTTCCTTATTTCCCTACTGCTCACTTGAGTCTCCCCCTGGTAGGGGACAAGAAAAAACTGATTTCATGATGTAAGCTTTTTCCGTATATACCCGAGTGTACTGAAGTTGGTTAGGGTGTCCGGCAGCCTTAGGAGGAGCAAAGAATTTCTCTGGTACTCAGACCTGCCGAGGGCTTTCACGGCAGGAAATCCCACAAGTCAGGACTGCAACACTTAATACACTGAAACATCTACATTTATGGTGAACTGTAGGCAACTGTACTTTGCCCAGAAAATAAGATCTATGTGGTAAAGTGGAAGGATTTGTAATACTGGAGAAGATTTTTGCCAATCTGATTTTTTTTTGAAGATGTCCACTGCATTCTGAAAATTACATGGCTGATGGGACCATTCTTTTTTGTTAAAACCTTAAGGTGGTGGTACATCCATTAAAATTATGCTCCTATATGAATAACCAAAATAATTTTTTTGTTTCTGACTGTCTTATACAGCTGACACTTATTTACACAACAGTTTGTACTTCAACCTTTGGATTGCAGTGTAGTGCAACTGCATTAGGAAAACTCAAATTACCAGGCTGTAAAATGTCAGTCGTGCAAAGCATCCATCTAACTTGCACACATTTACAGTACTGCAAACGTTTGCAAAGCAGTATTCCTATTTCTAGCACTTTTTGCAAAAAAATTAAACTAAATGACAGTCCAGCAAACTGCAGTGTAGCAGCAGTCATTTAAATAAAATGTTCAGGAGATTGCTTTTGAGAATGGAGAGGTATTTCTTCCGTACACTGCTAGCAACCACTGAAACCCTTACTAAGAAAACAGTGTAAAATGGATGGATTGATGGTATTGAGCAAAAATGAAAGACCCCAGGTTTTTACGTATGAGGTTGTAAATTCAACTTGTTTCGTTTTTTATATCAGCTTTGATATTGTTTGAACTGCATTCACATTAGTTGGGTTTCTTGAAATGAAGGTACTTAAGTTGCCTAAATTTCTTTTTCAGGGTTTCGTAAAAATGATGAAATGAAGGCCGTGGAATTATTGCCAATTTTAAAAGAGAAAGTTGCTTACCTTTCTGGTAAGATTCTTAGTTTGTCATTTATATCACTGCATATTTCACATAATTTAATTTTGTTGGAGTGTTGTACATTGGTATAGAAAAATTCTTACATGTGGTTCTGCTTTGTATAGGAGAATTTGCTACTTTAGTAGATTGCATTGCCCACTAATTTTTTTGCCAAACTGTTAATTTAACAGTTTGGCAGTTCATAGCCTAGCCATAACAATTCCCTGGCTATTTCTTCCCACAATATTTACTTCCCTGGACCCCTGTCTAGCCGGGCAACTGACATTATCCCTGGGGTAAATTTCCCATCTCCCATCCAGTTGTCAAGGTTCCTTTTGAAGAGTTGTAAGGAGGTGCTCTGCTTGACATGTATGGGCAATCTATTCCAGAGTATGGTGAGTGTCTGTGTCAGGAATCTATTCCTCCAGCATGTTTTGTTCATTGTGATAAGGTTTGGGTCCCTGGAGCATGTGGCTTTGATGGATTGGGATTTTTTTTAAGTGTAGCATGTCCAACAGCTCTGGGTTTGACATGGCCTTGTATGTTAAGCAGAGATCTCCTCTGAGTAGACGATATGCAAGAGAGTATAGCTGGAGTTGTTTTAGTTTGTCAGCATAGGGCATCTGCTTTAGTCCTGTAATTCTTTTAGTCAAGTGTTTTTATGGCCTTTCCAGTTGTTGTAGAGGTCTTGTAAGGTACATACCAAATGGGGCGTTGTACTCTATGATGGGTCTAATGAGGGATGAGTACAGTGAGACAGTTGACCTCCTTTTTATGGATGAAAAGCCCTTAGTGATGAGGTGTCCTGAATGTTGTGGCGATGTGGTTATCGAAGGTGAAACCACTGTCCATCTGTGTTCCTAAGTCTCTTATTACACTTTCGGTGTTTAGTGTACAGCCACCTATGCGGTAATTCATGGGTACATGGTTTTTCCCAAAGGGGATAACTATACACTTCTTGGCATTGAGCTTGAGCCCATGGCTCTGGCACCAAGCATCTGTTGATGCAAGGCCCTTTTGTAGAATATCCGCATCATTTGGGGATTCAATAATGGCTCCCAGTTTGCAGTCATCTACAAACTTTGTTAGCTAGAGTCCCTTATTGTTGGCCTGTACTTCAGAGAAGTAGATGCCAAACAAGAGTGGTCCCAGGACTAACCCTGAGGTACTCCACTTGTCTGGAGCTGTATTTGGAGTCTGCTACTTTTACAGTGTGGGTTCTGTCAGTAAGCCAGTTGGCAACCCTTTGAGTGATGTAGGGATCTATGCCCAGCTTAGTAAGCTTATCTGTGATTCCAGAGTGGGGGATGGTGTTGAAGGCCTTGGCGAGGTCCAGATAGGCTGTGTGGACTGCCTTACCCATGTCCATAGCTCTGGAGACAGATTCAAAGAAGTCAGCCCTTATGGAGTGGGATAACTGCAGCTGTGCACCACTCAGTGGTCCCGAAGCCTGAGGTGGGGCTGTGATTAAACATGACACTTAGGTGAGGTGGCAGTTCATTTTGTAGTTCATGTAGTACACATCCCAGGATGTCTTCTGGTCCCATGGGTGCTGTATTCTTAGCTTTGGAGAGTACAGTTTTTACCTGTGTGGCCATGATTACCGGAATTTGCCAATCTTTCGGTATTGAGATGGGCCCTTTAGGGAGTGAGAGGGGGTTAATTAATTTTTTTAAAGGTTGCGAGACCAACTTTTCTTTTTAAGCAGTGAATGGTTCCCATGTATAAAGATGAATGCAGACGCTTGTGTGTGTGAAAAGGAAATTTCATTTTGCTGCTGTAGACATAATCTTTAAAAGCTGTAGGTGGCGGGACTTGGATACACTTAAGATTGTTGGAAGTTTTCAAATACCTTTGTGTTCCCGACATCTGCTACATATCCTCCTTTCTCCCCGTTTTTGCCATGCTCTGATCTGCATACCCTTAGAATTATAAGGTTTTTATGATGAATATGTTTTGAGTTCCCATTGTGTGTGTTTTTCCCTTTCCTTTCAGCTTTTACTGTGGGCTGCAAAAAACAAACGGGCCTAGCGCTGGTGTATGCAGCAACCTCCATTTTCTGAAAAAGTCTGTAGTTGGGCCATCCTCCTGCCTTCTGATCATTTTGAAGTGTTTGATATTGTTTGGGAACATCACAGAAATTGATCAGGTTCCAGTTTAGCAACCTGTGAAGGTAGGAAAAGGCCAACTAAGTTGTGCCCCTATCACTATTGTTCAGAAGGAGCACTGATTTCCAGAACTAGCAGCTTCTGCCTCTGTTTTGTCAAGTTTGTAACAGTTTAAAAACACTATGTTCATAAAAAAATTAGATCTTCTCTTAAAGGAAGCAGCTTGTTAATCTGTAGCTGCTCCTTCAGGTACGAATGCAGAGCCTTCTACTTCTGTAGGATGGCTTGCCCAAAGTTGCTCATAAACTATGCCAGCAATTTGTCAGGAGACTCTCTTCCTTACCGTTGTCAAAGTTTCTGTTTTCCTTCCAGGATTTCCAGACTGGTTGGGGCATTTTTGTAGGCAAGTAGTTGTTTGCTTAGATTTAAGTTTGTTTGTTGAGTTTTCTTACAACTTAGCATTTGTTGACCAGGGCAGTCTTTATTGGCAGAGCATACTTTTAGCATATGCTTGTTGAGAAGAACCCTCAAAAATAGGACCAACATAATATGATGATGCAGTATATAAATACTTGAAGAATAAATTGTTTTATGCAGGTACAGTGCAGCATTAAACATTTTTGTCCTGTCTAAATATACATATTTACATTTTAATAAGTAAGAAAGGAAAGATTTTGCAGTACAAAGTTTGTGTGTATTTGTTGGAGATGGAAGAGCATATTTTTAAGCGTTTCATAGATGTATTCACAGTAGTATATTGGTAGTGTAATATGTTACTAACAGAGTAAGTTTAACTTTAATAGAGGATTAGTGAGTTAATTATTTTTATTTTATTTATTTATTTATTTGCAGTTGGTATACCAGGATAGTCCATTGGGCCATTTGAACCCATTTTCAATGGAGTCCTGGGGAGAAAAGCTCCAATAGCAGTCTAGGTTACAATAGTTTAAAGATTATATTTATACAAGGGTTGTAGTTTTGAGCAAGACATTTACAATTAATACAGCAAACATTGCAAATAATACACCCTAGTGATGAGGTTGGAGTTAAAACTGACTGGCAATGGAACATTGCATTGTACAGCTGAGAAACATTTCTTCTTAGGAACTTACAGTTCATAGTTGCATTCTGAGTCATTGTTTACAAATCGCATATAAGTAGTAACAGTCTGATGCATTATTTACAACTAACATATAAGTACTGGAATATAAGTATATGGAGAGATGATAGAAGGAGAAAGTTTTTGATGACAATAAGATCGAAAGAGAAGAGAGAAAGAGAGAGAGAAGGAATCTAAGGCATGGAATGCAGGGGATAAAGGAGTTTATTTTCCATAGAATGAAGGGAACAGGAGTTTGATATCATTTGTTATGTGGGGAGAGAGCAGGAGCATTCCCATTGGGATATTAGGTGTGAGTGAAGAGATTTTGTGAAAGAGTAATGGTTAGAAGTGGTACGAATGGAAGGTGGTAGGGAGTTCCAGAGACGTGCTAAACCATAAGATAGAAGATTTTTGCCTGGTGGACGGGATGGTTTGTACACTTCTATTAGATTTTGATTATTGGACCTTAGTACTCTATCAGGAAGGTACATCTTAAAGGTAGAAGAGAGGGAAGGACAGAGGGTGGGGTTAAAAATGAGCCTATGTGCAAGAGTTAGTTGTGTATAGATGAGTTGATTTGGTAGTTCTAGCCATTTTAGTTTTTGGAGAGAAGAGCAGTGATGGGAGGACGACTTATGGCTGGTAGCAAATTTGGCAATTTTGTTGTTGCAGGAGGAAAGTTGAGATTTAAGAGAGGATTTTAGTTTAGTGAGAAGAGGAGTTCCGTCGAGAAGGGAGGGGATAAGAAAGGAAGCAGAGAGAGTTACTTTAGTGGTAGGGGTAAGGTAATGATTTTGTCGGTAGAGCATGCCTAGTTTTTGATGGGTCTTTTTGATGTTTAGTTTTAAGTGGGAATGGAATTTAAGCTGGTTGTCAATTTGGACCCCAAGTAATTTGGTCTCCGATACCAGTTCCAGAGGTATATTGTTTTGGCTAGTGATAGTGAAGGAGTTAAAGTTGAATGAGGTAGTTTTAGAGGGAGTAAATACCATTAGTTTGGTTTTAGAGTTATTTAATACAAGGTGGTTTCTTTACATCCATTGCTCAGTGGTTGAAAAAGCTTCTTGAGTAAGTTTTAGGAGTACAGGAGTAGATGTGGCAGAGCAGATGATAGTTGAATTATCTGCATTTTGGATGGTATTTGAGAAAGGAGTAGAGTTCTGGAAATCATTTATAAATATATTAAAAAGAAGGGGACCTAATATGGATCCTTGGGGGACTCCGGTTGGGGTATTAAGAAATGAGGAGGTGGCCTTTTTCCATTTTACTGCTTGATATCGGTTAGATAAGTAGCTGGAGAACCAATTCAAGGAAGAAGGGGATAGGTTAACTTTAGAGAGTTTAGTTAAAAGCAGGCTATGAGAGATAGTATCGAAGGCTTTAGAAAGGTCTAGTAGAAGGGTGGAAACAATAAGGCCAGAATCCCGGGCTTTATTAATAGTTTCAAGGAAGGAGAGAAGGGCAGTCATAGTACGGTGATTTGGCCTGAATCCATGTTGTGTGGGGGTTAGAAGCTGATTTTTTAAGAGGTGTGGAAGAAGTTGTTGTATGCATTTTTCTAAGAGTTTAGAGATAGTAGACAGGATAGCAATGGGACGGAAGTTGGTAACATTATTATTGTTGCCTCCTTTATGTAATGGTATAATGAAGGCCTTTTTCCAAATTTTGGATACTATGCATTCCTGGATTGAACGGTTAATTAGAATGCTAATGGGGTAGGTGACTGCTTCAGCGGCTGGACTGAGAAAATAAGCAGGGATATTACCTGGAGCATTGGAGCATGGCTTCAATTTCTGGAGGAGTTTTTTTTATAGTAAAAGTGGGAATTGGTTTTAATGAGAAGGGAGGACACTGGGAAGTGTGGGAAGTAGGGGAAGGAGCTGGAGAGGGGTGAGTGATAGTAGAAGAAGGGTTGAAGGACTGTGAGTTAGTGGTGGAAGAACAGGGAAGAGTAATGGTAGAGGAGGTGATGTGGAGATTGTGGTGGTATTAGAGAAAGATGAAGTAAGTTTAGAAATAGTCAATGAAAAAAATGTTAAATTGGGTTGCAAAGTCAGTGTCAGTAGCATTAGGGTGAGGGGAGAAGGTGTCTAGTTTTCCGGGGTTTAGGAGAGTGGCGATACCTTTACAGAATTTGTGAGGGTTTGTTTTGTTGTTGTTTTGTAGTGTGGAGAAAAAGTTTTGTCGGTCGGAAATGATGAGTTTTTTTTACTTTATTTCGAAGTGTTTTGTATTCAAGAAGGGTGAGGGGGACCTATTTTTTAGGTAATGAGCCCAGGCTTTATCTCTTTGCCTCATAATAGTTAGTGTGTTTTTAGTAAGCCAAGCGGCTGTTTTAGTTTTTATTCTCTTTGTCCTTATGGGAGCATGGTAGTCTAGAATTTTTAGGAATGAGGTGTTAGTGAGCAACTGCGTTGTCGAGAGGTAATGTTTTTAGACAGTTCCAGTTTATAGCTTTTAGGGAGTTAGTGAAGGATGTTGTGTTAGTTTTTTTGGTTACATATGGTAATATAGTTGTGGGAACGATGTAAGGATAAATGGAATCGGTATGTAAAGATGGGAAGATGGCCACTAAGAGGATCATGAAGAGTACCCCTGTCAGAGAAGTATTGAGGATGTGAGACTAGAATCCAGTCCAAAATACTGCCACTGGAGAGGTTTTTTTTAGGGATGTGTTATAGAGTTAATTAGTTGTGAAAAGTTGTAGAGGTTGATAAGTGGGTTTGTAGGAGATTGAATGGAAGCCCAGTTAATATTCACATCTCCTAGGATTATTGTTTCATTACTGATGTTGGTGGAGAGTAAGGAGAGGATGTGTTCAAGAGTAGAAATATTATCCCCTGGGGGGATGTAGAGGGAAGCTATACATATGTGCTTATGTTTGTTAATTTGAAGTATTGCAAGGAGTAGTTTGGCGTTATTAAAGGGTGGGGTAGGCTTATTATAGGGAGTGACTGATAAGGAGGATGAGTATATGAGTGCTGCTACTCCCCCTTTTTTGTGGGATCTATCTTTTGTAATGATAGAGTAATTTGGTGGTATAATTTCAGAGTCTTTTATGTGGGGTTTTAGCCAAGTTTCTGAGATGGATAGGATGTCAGGTTTATTATGATTTATCCAGGCATGGAGGTTTTGGATTTTATTAACTATACTCTGAGAATTTAAAGAAGTAAGGAATATGGACTTGTCTGTGGTGGATGAGTTGGATGGGCCAGGGTCTGTGGTGGATGAGTTGGATGGGCCATGGTTGGGATGGATGTCACCTGATAGTAGACTACAGATCAGATATGAGGTTGAGTTAGAGAGGTAATAGCACAGTTTCGAGTGTAGGTTGGATTCAGGTGAAATTATTAAGGGTTTGTTAGTTATTAGTGGGGTAGGAGTTCTATATGAGGTAATACGTTTGTAGGGAAAAAGTAGGATGTTTGTTATAGGATAAAGGTGGGGGGGAGATTGGGGTCCAAGAATGTGGGTGAGAGAAGGAAAGTTGGTTAGTTACATGGAAGGAATGTTGATGGTATGGAGTGTGGGGCTGGGTGAGGTAGTGAAGGTAGGATAGGTTGAGAAGTAAAAGTAGTAGATAGGAGATTTGTGAGTGTTTAGATAACATGGTGGAATAGGCTATTTAGAGGTACTATTTTTGTGTAGTGTTGGTAGTTACAAGAGAGGGATATATATAGAGTAGCTAGTAAGTTCATAAAGGAGGGGGAGGGGTGAACAGTAAGTGAGGGATTAGTGTGGGTATGCTGGGGAGTGCTTGTGGAGAGGATGATGAGGCCGAATTGGATAGGTGGGATCACAATTAGTAGTTGTCTTTGAGTTTGGGCAGCACTTTCAGGTCAGTGTATTAGATGAATGGAAGCAATTGTTTTTTTTTTTTTGGCATTTGTTTACTGGGAAGGTCTGTGTAAGAGCCCATTTTCGGAGGTGGCCCAGGTAGAAAAGTTTCCATGTATTACAATACATTTTAACAACAATGTATTCCTTTATGCAGAGGTATAATGTGTGACTTTTTTCCAGAGAGAGGGAACGTGGAGTTCCAGTTTTGGCCTATTTCTAAGGATTGAGACAGGGTATGCAATGCTGTCAGCTGCTGTTTAAGGTACTTGCTTGTGAGGTCATCAGCTGAAGTAGAGCTTTGTTTTAATTTGCCTAAGAGTAGTTTTATATAATATTTCGGCACAGGTTTGAAGGTTCAAGTGGGTGTTGCGATACTTGGCTGCTAGGCAGTGTTAGGGTTAGATGTTTGGGAATCATTGGTTAGACGTACTCTCTTTGAAGTAAGAGTCGAATTGTGTTGTTTTGAGTGATGAGTTATTTGGAGAGGGGGTGTAAGGTTTAATTTATGGCCAGGGTACAAGATTTCTTTAATGGCTATTAAGAATTCTTTACAGTTGTGCTTACTGTTGTTCTGAAAGTTTTTATAGTGTAGTTTTTTTGTATTCATTAATTTGCTTTTTAGTAAGATTTCAAAGCATTTTGAAATTGTCAAGATATTGTGGTTTATATTCTTGCTATTTCTTTGCTTTTTCTCTATCCTGCATTAGCATTCTACTTTTTATAGATAGCAAAATTTCATAATTTGTGTTTAGTTTTTTTCCTTCTAGAAGTTGCAAGGCTATTTAGAATATTCAGGAAGGTTTTATTGATTTATTTACCGCATTGTCTTAAGGGATGAATTTTTAGGAAGTTCCAGTTAATAGATGTTTAGTAATGAACATTTCTGGTTTAAACCTGTAAAGGTTGTGTTTTTATAAACATTCTCGTTAAGTGGATGTGCAAGATGTCTGGTTGTATAGATTTGGAGATGATCATTCAGGCAGTTAGACATTGTACCTGAGATGGTGGTATTTGATAGGATCTGATAGTAGGATACAGTTTAATAGGGAATTTGATGTTATGGTATGCGTGGGGCTATTAATTAGTTGCATGAAACCAAAGGAGATGATGATCCATATTAATATTGCAGTATTCCTAACAGTTGGGATCCCCTGCCAAGGGCAGGCTGACATAAAGCCTTTAGGTTGCTTTTAGGGTACGCTGTATGTCACATGCATGCTCCTGACATAGTGTAGGGCATAACATTCATGTCCAGACATACCATACTCAGAACTTCTTTGCCACCAGTCTGAGTGGCATCTCTGATTATGTAGGTCTGATTGCTCGAGTAATTGCTGGTGTACCTAGCCATTCAGATAAATGCTGTTGGTATTCTTTTGTTTATTTTCTTTTTGCTTTTTACTTTTGTATTGCCGTGTGGTTTTATGTCATCCAGAAGGGTAAATGCTAGTGTGGGAGGCAGATTCCCCTTAACGATCATTATGAGCAGTGCTAGTTTTGTTTTTGTGTCCTGTACTGTTTGTCTGGCTTTTGTTCCAAAGACTTTCCCTCACTTTTCATCTTGAAAACCAACATCTCAAACTTTAGTGAAAAACACTGTGGAGGGTATTTCCCAACTAGAGGTTCAGCCATCTTTGAAGAATGCCAGGAAAGTCAGGTCTGATTCTTCGTCTGTGCCTCCTACATCTAACGTCTCTCTCAAGGCTCATGAAAGCCTGCAGGTTTGCCCAGCTACTGGGTCGGATTCTTCTGCCATGACTGTTTTTGTAGGTTGGCATGTATCGGAACCACTGCTTATTATCACTGAAAGGCCTATGGTTGTTCCCCAGATGTTGGTGAGGGAGGAAGTTACGACTACGATTGAGTGCATGCAACACTGGAGACTTCTATTTTTCATAAGGCTGATGTCCCCTTAAAGAAGCAAAAGACAAAATATGTTTCTTCTGCTGCTAAGGACTTTCACAGTGAAGGGCAGAATTTTACACCAGGCTTATTTAATGCTGTTATGGCCTTGAAGCCTCCTCAGGAGGTCTCTGTCCTGAGTCCTCTTAGGTAGTCTTCCCCTCTTGAGATCTAAGGATCAGGATTCCTCTGAAGATGATGATTCGGATGAGGAATCCTTGCCCTATTCTACCCAGGTTCTTTCCTGTCTGGAGTATGGTTATAAGGAAGAGGAGTCTACTAGTCCTGAATCCCCTTTTGAGGAGATTTCTTTTGGTGATCCCATTGACTAGGATGATTGAGTTCTTTAAATGGGTTTGCTCCCAAGTGTCTGAAGTGCAGAGGAGATATGAGCTCCTTCAGATTGAGTCTCCTACATTCTCTGCTCTTCCTCCTGTTCTGGCTGCTTTACTGGATATTTTCTCTTTTGCTTCTCAGGCCCCAAACTCTCAGCCCCCTGCTCCTTTTAAGAAACCATACCGGTTTTTATAAAGTGCCTTATGACTACAGAATACTTTACAGTTGTCCATTTGCTGACCCTTTGGTGGTGGTGCGGGCATCTGACAAGCTTTCTAAGTTACTGCCCTTGACTAAGCTTCTTCCTTCTGATAAGGACAGCAGGACCATAAAAGGGCTGGGTAAGAAGGTTTATACTTCAGCAACCCTAGCCTTTCAGGCTGTTAATTATCTTAAGCATATGACCAGATGTGATTTGGCTCTCCTTTTTCAGAGTTGTCAGGTTATTTCTGATCTTACTGATTCTGAGAATAAAACTTCTCCTTTTCCCTTTAAGGACTTCTTCCCAGGTAGCTTCCCATTCCATTAAATGTAGTTTTGGTGCAGCATATGCTTCCTCTAGGGCTGCTGCTTCTGGCTCTCTGTTGAGAAGATATTCCTGGCTATAGCTTCAACCTCTGCCTGATGATATTAAGGCTAAGTTTATGGATGCTCCTGTGGACAACTAGTGTTAGCTTGGTGGTCCTACAGCTGGTTTGTTCAAGTCCCTGAAGGAGAAAGATGGGGAGTTACAGGATCTGAAACATTTTTGTTTCGCCAGTGCCTGCATTCCACTAAACCAGCAGTCCTGTCCTCTTCCAAAGGCAAGAAAAGTGATAGGAGTGTTCCCCCAGCTAAGTTTACTCAGACTACTCTTGCTCAGAAGCCTTCCTTTCCTGATAAACTAGGTGCTGTTGGGCTGTCCGATTCTTTCCAGCCACGTTCCTCTTTCATTTTGTCTTGCCTTGTCTCTTCCTGTCTGGGTTAGCAAAACCCAAGATTCTTGGGTTATTTCTGTCATTTGCCAAGGGTATTTTATGGTTTGGAAATATTTTCCCCACCTTCATGGACATTCCTCAGCCACCTCAAGAACAGTTGAGATTTTTTCCAGAGGTGCTTTAGGATCTTTTGACTTGAACTATTAAAGAGGTTCCAGCTGCTCAAAGAGGGAAGGGCTTTATTCCAGAATGTTTTTGGTCCCCAGGAAAAAGGGCACTTGTAGACCCATTCTGGAACTTTCTCACTTAAATACATTTTGAAGGTGCCTTTCTTTCTAATGCTATCCTTTCAGACTGTGTTCCCTTTTCTGCTTCTTCAGGCTTTTCTGGTTTCGCTTGATCTCAAGGATGCTTATCTCCGTAACTTTATTCACCCCCTTTTCAGGAATTTTTTTTCTTTTTATTCTTGGCATTTTCAGTTCTCTGCTTTGCCTTTTGGCCTCTCTAGTGCCCCAAGAGATGTTCATGTTTCACTGTTGCACTCATTACTCTAGGGTTATCCTGCTGGCAGGCTACCCTCAGTCGGCCTGAATTCCAAAGTCTTGGTCCAGCGTCGGTTGCGGTCACCTCTTCCCTGATGTCAGTGCGCCAGGGGTATAAAAGATGCAGCCGACGTCATTTTCTTCAGTTTTTCTTGCCCCAGATGTCAGGAGCCCCCCAAAAGGTAGGTAGGTACCCAAGTGTAATGACTGCAACAGTGAATACACTCGAAAATCTACATTTATGTTGGGTACACAACTGTACTTTTTCACCACATGCCTAACACTCTTGTGATTGCTTTTTACAGGATTCAGGGAATCCGAGTATTTCCTTACATGGACGACCTCCTGTTTCAGTCATTCTCTCCAGAGATCCTTTTACAAAATCTTCATTTTGCCTTTTCCCTCCTGCAAAACATGGGGTTCACAGTAAACTTCAGTGCCTCTTTCCGAAGCCTTCTCAGGGCCAGGTTTTACTGGGATGCAGGACTGCCATTGCCTTTACTGGCATCTCTGCCTCTTGACAATGTCTTGACTCTAGTTTCCTTTTTTTCAGACTCTTCTTTTGGTCCTTTCACATCCAGAGTTTCTGAGAGCTCTGAGATTCTTGGCACCCACCATTCCTATGCTCTCTCTGACCAAACTCCACAGGAGAAAGAGCTTCAGTGGTTTCTAAACTCAGTTTTGCTTCCAACATGTGCATCCCCTAGACTTTGAAGTTCTTCCTGTTCCTTGTCTCAAGAAGAAACTTCACTGGTGGATTCAGCAGTTGTCTTGAAGCGCAAGGCTCCCCTTTCTTTCCCCTCTTCCCTCCCAGAAGCTGTTCACAGATGCCTCGGACAACAGAGGGGGAGCAGCTTTTGGCTCCCTAAAGGTGCAGGGTGTGTAGTTGCCCTTTCAACAGAAAGAGCATTTCAATGTCAGAGGTGAGAGCTCTTCTGTTTGCACTTAAGGCTTTTCATCCTCTTTCTAACCAGGACTTCTCAAGGTATTTACAGACAGTGTCACAGTTATGTAGTATGTAAACAAATGGGGGAACAAGTTCTTTACCAGCTGGTGCTGCTGGTGTGGGATCTGGCCGTCCAGTTTCAAGCGACTCTTAAGGTAGTTTACATTCACTCAGGTCAAAATTTTGTGGCAGACACTCTGAGCAGGTCTTTAACTCAATCCCATGAATGGATGCTTCACAGGGATGTGTTCTTGGACATTGTCCACCAGTGGGGTCTCCTTAAATATGTTTGCCTCCCTTCTGAACAGGCAACTTCCTGTCTCTTGTGCCAGAGTCCCAGGTCCTCTGGTTTGGAAGGTGGATGGCTTCTGTTTTTCTTGGAAGGGGGTGTTTCTTTATGCGTTCCCTCCCTTTCCCCTCATTCCAAACGTCCTGTTCGGAATTCAACAGAATACTCCCAAATTCTTTTCGGTGCCTCCCTTTTGGCTGAGGGAGCATTGGTTCCCTTTTCTTCTGTATTTAGCCAAGGGCAATCATAAGTTAACTCTCAGGTGGATGCACTCAAACAAGACAAGGGATACCTCATCCATCCCCACCTGTCCACTCAAGCTGACACTGGGCAATCTGATTTTGATTCCACATACACCTTTTTTTTTTTCTGTAAGTGCTTGGGTCCTGAGGGAGGCCAGGAAATGGCGTACTACTAGGAAATCCTTTTTATCCAAATGGAAGAATGTTTTCTGTTTCTTTGTCATAACGTGGATCCACTTTCTGTGGATATTCCTTTGATTCTCTCTTATCTGTGTAAATTACTCCATGCTGGATTGGCCTATTCTTCTGTTGAGGCCCACTTATCAACTGTGTGTACTTGTCTGGGTTTTTTTTCCTCCTTTGGCTAGTAGATTTGAAGCTGAACAATTACCTAAAGGCATCCTTCATATTAAGCTTCCCAGGAAGCCTGTTCTTCCTCCCTGGGATCTTAATTTTGTTTTGTAAAAATTGTCTTCTCTCCTATTGAGCCTTGGAAGAAAGTACTTTTGTTGGCCCTTACTTCTGTCAGATGGGTGTCAGAGCTTCAGGCCCTTATGACTTATCCCTCCTTTTTTGGTGTTTCATAAAGACAAGGGTATCCTTGCATATTAATCCTCCTTTTATGCCCAAGGTGCTTAATGAGTTGTCACTTAATCAGTCAATTCATTTGCCTACTTTTTTCCTCTCTCTGCCATCTGCCAGTGAGATGGTGCTGCACACATTCGATGTGCATAGACTATCTGATTTCATTTGGTTAAGACTAAGACTATTAGGAAATCTGATCATCTGTTTGTTTCTTAGCTGCATCCAAGCTAACTATTTCTTCTTGGATCTCAAAAAGATATTTCCTGTTGTTTTCATGGCAAGAGCCTTCCTTTTCTTGTTAAGGGCTCATTCTGCTAGGGCTTCTTTTTAAGGGTTTGGATACTAACTCTATTCTTGGGGCAGCTCCCGAGACCTTTGTGCATACATTTACCATGCACTACCAGTTAGATGGAATTTCCAGAGCTAGAGCAGGTTTTGCTAAGGCCATCTTTCATGGCTTCCTAGAAGGCTCTGCTTGTCCTTCATTCTCACACGTTTCTTTGAGCTTTGGCACTCCGTACAATGTTATGAATACTGCAACAGTGATATGGAAGGACATAGAGCAGTTGTGTAAAATCTTACTATAATGGTAGATGCCCTTCTCTTCACTGTTGCAGCGTTCACTCCCTTCTTCCGCCCCCTAATCTATTTCTCTTCTGGATGTACTGATTACCTGTCTTTTTTTCTTGGACTGGTATTTCTACTGGGGCTCTCTGTTCTGAGGATGGTTCGTTCAGATGTTACCTTTATGCCCTATGCTACACGAGGAGCATACGTGTGACGTACGGCATACCTTGAAGCAACCTAATGGATTTGGTATACTGGCTGGACATTGGGCCATACTTGGCAGGGGATCCGTACTGTTGTGAATACTGCAACAGTGAGAAGGACATCTACTGTTATGGAAAGATTTTACACAGCTGTACTTTTATGTTAGGGGAGTTGAGTTTATATTCAACCAGATGACATTCCGATCACCCTGTAGTAGTCTTTCTGAAATTATTATATGTATCCGGTGTAGGCTTTCTTCCATTATTGCTGTGTTGTCACCAGGAGGGATGTAAAGAGCAGTAGTACATACTTGTTAACAACTGTTTAATTTCAAGAAAGTTGTTGTCTTTCGGCTTTTCCCAGTTAGGGGTCGCCACAGCGGAATTCCGGTCTGCTAATGATTGGCAGTAGATTTTCACGAACGCCGAGGTGCCAGCTCGACGTACAACCTTCAACGAAGGCACACCCTTTTACGTATGTCTTCCGAACGGCCACCCAACCTCGGGGAGGACATGTAGACTCCACACAGAAGGCACTCCCCGCACTCCAGCCGAGAATCGAATGGAAGAACTTCTTGCTGTGAGGCAACAATGCTACCGCTGCGCCACTGCGGAAGTAATCTGTTGCTTTTAATTTATTGGGTGTTTTAAGGGAAATGCGTTAGTTTTTGGGGAAACTTTAAAGCAGTACTGCCACCTTTCCTTTTTATACGGTCATCATGGATAATAATATAGGCAAGAGGTGTATTTTTTGAGGAGTTTAAGGCAAGTTTTGGTTACAGCAAGCATGTCAGGCTTATGTTGGGTAATCCAGGCATGTAGTTGAGCAATTTTAATTTCTTATATTTCTAATATTTATGGCAGCAAAACTTAATTACTGTAGTTTGGAGTTGACCATTGCAGGGGTGTGAGTAGTGTGTGGAAGAGAATTGTTTTGATGGCCACTGTGATAGAACTAGGATTAGGAGTATCTCTCCTTCTAAAAGGAAGAATTATTGATACATAGTGTTTTTCCACTTAGTTTTGTTTTGGTGAGTTGAAATGGAGTTAGTCTGTTACGTCTTTTTTGGTTGATTTTAGGTGTGTTTTTTTATTAACATTTTCCATCTTCATGAAGTTAGAGGGTTAAAGCCCTGACTTTGCTGTAGATAAGAGTTTGAATGGAGGTTCAGGTGTCTGTAGGAGCTGGTGGTCAGGAATTGGAGTGAGTGGCTGCTTTCTGCTCACCCATCAGGGTGGTGACGTGTTGGCAACACCAAGTCTTCTCCCTTGGTGCTCTGGTGTTGAAGCCTTCACTGCAATGTCAAGTTACACTGTATAGCAAGACGAATTTGACAGCAGAGGCATGTGTTCTTTCACAGGGTTGCATGTAGCAGATCTTGGAAGAGCCCCTGGTGGGGTTCTTGCTCCGAGAGCGAGGGTAGGCTACCTTTTGTCACAAAGCAGATGAGCAGATTTGGGGATTCCTGGGCATGAACAAATAGGACATGGGGTTCTTGCTTTGCTGAGGATTGCTGACTCCAGCTACCATCGAATGAATGGGCTGGTTTGGAGCAGGTAGAGTAAGTAATTGAGATCAGACCTGGATGGGGGGAGGTTAAAAAAACAAATTTGTTATATTTAGAAAACCATGAGTTGTAGTGCCATAGAATTCTGTAATTTAGCCACAATGGAGTTCCTTATTGACATTAAAAATTCCTATTGCTGTAAAGCCAAAAAAAAACAAAACAAAAAAACTGAAAACAGAGTTAATGTCGAAAGTCATTCTTCTCCTTAAAACTTATTTTTGCAAGAGGGTGAGCCCCCCCCCCCCCCCGAACTTGTATATACCAACTCCGAGATCACCATACCTCGGCAAAAAGGGAGTATTCCAAAAAATGGCATCTTGGATTTAATGTACGCAAATCTCTTATCAGTCATTAAGTCTCCATGTTTTAGGATCTTGCTGTAAAGTGTCCCAAAATTTCAAATGGTTACCCTGATACAGTCTGTAGGGAATGTGACTTGTCTATAAGTATGTTTTTGGTTGTGATCTTTAAACTCTTGTAGCATTGTATTTTTGTGCTATGTTACTTTAGGACATTTATATATTATATTATGTATGGCCTTCACTGTTAAAGCAACTCGTTGCCATCCTATGCCCCCCCCCAAAAGAGAGATGCAGTGCTGTTTTTTTTTTTTTTTAGGAATTCTAACAGCTAACTTGGTTTTGTTCCAAGTATGCTTTAGCTTATTTTAGTCAGTTTTTTGTTTGCTTTTTAGGATGATAAATTCTTACAATGAAGTTGGGAGTAGAAGTGTTTTGGGCTGTGGAGAGTTCTCTTAACTTGGTGTCTGTTAATTTTCATTAATTCCTCAACAGTTGGTTTTGCATCTGATCCTTGGATCTGACTTGGACGTTATTTTTAGCTTATGGCCACTAAAACTCTCAAGCTCCTCCCTTACTTGTAATGCTCTCTCCCCTACATACCTCCGATCTTGTTTGTCACTTTTGCATTTGCACGTGGTCACTGTGAGCTCTCGAGCCTAGTGTTATTTGGAGATAAGTCTAAAATTATT
Organism: Protopterus annectens; assembly: GCF_019279795.1. NCBI lineage: Eukaryota > Metazoa > Chordata > Ceratodontiformes > Protopteridae > Protopterus > Protopterus annectens. The sequence goes on from NC_056731.1 coordinate 461,360,037, forward strand.
GCATTTACATTCTTTATATCTTCACCTTTAATAATATAACTTTTATGTTTATCTTTTGTTGTACTGTCTGCTTTACTTCCCTTCCATACAGTTTTGTGTACTTTTTACTATCATCTGTAAACCTTTCCTCTACCACATTTTATACACAGTGTTTAGGGTTACCTTTACTTGCATATTTCTCTCCTACCTTTTCTTTGGTTAAATAAAAAAAAGTTTTTTTTTTTCTGCTACTTGTTTAAAAATAAGTCATCAAGGTGTAAAACTTTGTCAGAAATGCAGTCACAAATTACTGGCTTCTGTCTGTCGCACGTTATGCGTGTATTGCCTTGGCCGAGATCATCTTCAAACAGATTGCAATTTTATTAATGTTTTAGTCCTAGGGCCATCGTGGACGGGAAAAACAGATTTTAAAAAGTTTGCTACCTTCTTCCTTTTCTGAAGCTCTGGTACTCAGCCACCCAAACCTAAGCAAAAAGAGCTTTTTGGAAAACATTCTGGACCATGTGGGTCCTTAACCCCATCCTCTGATCCGATGGAATCCCTTAAGAAAATGATTAAGAAATCAGATCAGATACCTGCTTCTTTCCCCATGCAGGTATTGGAGACTAAATTGTCTTTCCCTGAATACTATCTTTTCGGATCCAAAGTTGTCACCAAGGACCCATTGTTATCCCACCATACATCAAATACCCTCTCTGATAGTCTCCTTTTTGGAATCCTGCCAGTGCTCCAGGTCTTCCTTACTGGCCTCGTGTTCTTCCAGAAGCCTTACTGAGACTTGTGTATAGAGTGTTTCTCTCTGCACAGATTCCAATGGGAGTTCTTCCAGCTCCTACCCCCGTGGGTCAGGAAGCCCTTGCTAGTACTGTACTTCCAGTCACTTCTTCGATCCATGTCATTTTGGAGCTCTTGGATTTGAATCTTTTGGATCTGTCTGGTTCGAATCCAAAGATCATAGTGTCCTCTGCTCTGAGAATTACTTTGAGTGTGTCTGTTCAGACATTTTCAGAGCTGTATGACTCTTTGAGTCAAAGCACCTCTTTCAGATCCAAGTTGTTAGAGTTGACTCCAAAGCTATCGGAGCAGTCTCTGCCCCTCGGAGCTTCGGCATTGGATAGCCCAGCTCCAGCCCCCGCGTCTGATGGATTGTCTTTGGGCCAGGGGGTGCTGATGGGCCAGGAACTTGGCTTCTTGGTTCCGTTGACTTCCTTCTCCCTGGGGTCTTCTGCCTTTGAAGTGGTTGAGTGTGTTCAGTTCTTCTGCAGGATGGATGATTCTTTCCCCCTTGAATCTACCCTGTAGACTTATTTGTCTCTGCTCCTTGTGCCCCATCATTCCACTCCACAGGGACAGCCAGCCCAATGTCTCCAAGCTAACCAGCAGGATATTATTTCTTCTGATACTTCTCTGGAACACCCCACTGAAGAAGTCCCTAGGAATTGAAGTGTAAGAGGAGACCCTTGGACCCTCCTAAGGATTCAGTCACTGAAGATGCAGATTTCGTTGACTGAGAAGGGTCTGCAAGATCTCCACCTGAAGACTTCTCATTTGGAGACATCCTAGAAATCCTTGAGCAGAGGGATGGTTGTTCCACAGATTACTCTTCCAAAGAGAAATCTGTAGTCCTGGAGGCCTTTTTGCCTGGCCCATGTACCTATTGAGTTATTCCACCAACTGAACTCATTGATTTATTTCGAAGCAGATGTGGAAGGAACCAGGTAAAATTGAGCTAATCCCCAAAAGATCTGACAGGATTTTGACACCACCTGAAGGAAAAGAATTTTGGAGCAAGTAAGTCCCAGTAGATGCCATGGTCGTGGCACAGGCATTTCTTTTGGGAGGCATGCCTGAGGACACTTTTGTGGCTTTGTGGTGTCTTCAAGTCCTCTTTTGTCAATGCTTTTGACAGAAGCTCATTTGGTCCTAAAGTTAAAGGGACACTCCAGATGTGAGCAAGATGGAAAGACCCTCTCTGCAGTTGGAGTATATTTTTTCATCTCGTAAAAGGACCTTTTTCAGGAATCGAGAAGATGGGAAAATGTGGTTTAGGAAGTGGTGTTCTTTCCAAGATCCTTGTGGAGGTAGTTCCCCCAAGGGCAGAAGGGGAACTCGAATGGAAGACCTAACCCATGTGGCAATGCTGGCCAGCAGGTTCAGGGATCCAGACATTCTTTTTCCAGCAGACCTTGCAAGCACTCCTAAAAGGAGGCCCATTTGTCCATCTCTGGAGGTTGTCAGGGGTCATTTATCTTTGTTCCAGAGAACCTGGCTAGACATTACAAGAGATGGTTTGCGTCTGAATGGAGAGATGTTAGCAAAGAAAGGAGAATAGTATTGCTGAAATTGAATTAATTCTCAAGTCTTGGTGAGTATCTTTGAGGTGGACCCTGTTTTTTCAAAAAAATTCTCACCAAGACTGCACTGATGTATAGACTGTATTTATATAGCATATATGGACAGAAGAAAGTTTAACATTAAAAAAGATAGCTGGATGCACAAGACCTATGATAAAAAAAAGTGGCCAGCCCTGGTATGTGCACTGGTGCCAGGACTGGAAAAAAATGACAGCGTAGAATTCTCAAAATATGGAAATATTCCTACAATGGGGCCAGGCCCAGGGGGGGATCCCCCCCCCATGTTGTAGAAGGAAGGAAAGTCCACAAAAACTAATTGGCCAAAAGAGCCATAAAGACAGTAGAGTGGACTATTGAGGATAAGAAAAAATGTTGTTACCATTATGGAAAAAGCTCAGAGTTTCCAGACACAAGATAAGATTGAGAGAAGTTGGAGGAAAGAAAAATACTTTCAAAAGAAAAACCATCAGAAGCTTCAAATAAAAAATTATGTTCATTAATGCAACAGATTTGTGAAGAACAGTGTTTAGTCTAATTTGGAAAAAGCATCTGAATAAGTGCAAAAGTATAAACAATATCTAGAGATTTTTGAAAAGTACAAAAAAGAAATATGGACATGGGAAAGAGAGCGAGATTTGATGTGGTGCAATATTTATGCAAAGGCGAAAGCCAAATTAAAGAAGGCAGCCCCAAAGATATTCAATGAGAAATGCTGGCAAAGGCAGCCAGATATAGCAAATTTCACAATAAAAAAAAAAAGAAATCATGAAGAGGGAATGTGAAAAAGATGATGAGTGAAGCAGAAGTTTAAAAAAAAAATAGAAGTTGGAGTGCGTGCAAAGTAAGGATTTGGTGTAGAATGTTTAACGCAGATTACATCACAGCATGATTGAATGAGTCCCCAAAGTAAGGAGAAACGGGAAGATCAGGAGACATCTGAAGAAGAAATATGGACATGGGAAATAAAGATATTTAATATGGTGTAATATCTAGGAGAAGGAGAAAGCAAAAGTAATAAAAACAAAAAGAGCAGCACCAAAGATATTTGAATTGGAATACAGGCAAAGGAATCTGGACATGGAAAACTTTACAATACAAAAAATTAAGACAGAGGAAAAGGAGAAAAGGAGATTAGTAATGGAGAAGTTAAAGAAATAGAAACTGAGGTTATGGAGTACCTGTGAAGTAAAGTATTCAGTGTAGAAAATCTAATTCAGAAAGCACAGTGGGATAGAGCAATGGACCTCAATGGAACAGGAAGCAATTGATCAGGTGTCATATGAAAATATTTTCGAACCTTCCGCAGTGAGCCAGTATAAATGTTCACTTGAAGTCTGCTAGCAATGGAAGGAACAGGCCACTGTTGAAACTCTGACACAGTGTTGAGGAATGATAGGCTACTGAGTTCCCATATGACAGAGCAATGGATGGCACAGGATGAAATTGAAGATAATGTGCCACAGGAAGATGCTGTTTAACTTTCTATAGAATGTCCACAGGAAATGGAAAACAAAATGTGCCTTAGTTTAGAAGAACATGAGCTAAGAGAAGAGTTGCTTGATTGAATAGTAATAGACACATTAAGATCAATGAAAGAAAGAGTGCAGAAGGTCAATAAAACCCAAAAAGTCAGAAGTTTGATGAAACTAATGAATACAGTAATTAGTACTGTTCCTGGAAATGCATGCGATATAACAGTCGTAAACCAGAAATATTATTGTGCACCTAAGTTAATAACAAAGTTCTACCACAAGAATACAGGGTAGTCGGGGAAAGGAAGAGGAGAAATCGAATACAGTCATGGAAGAATTGACTATAAAACATAACTATAAAACAAGACGAGAAGTGTCAATGTTGGAGTATAGAAGATGGAACAGATCAACAAAAATACTTAAAGGTAGACGTGATAGAAGCAATGCGCAGTATTGGAGCAGATCAGGATCTGTTGTGCACTATCTTAAAACTAAAAATCTCAGCACAGGCGGAAAAACTTGGACGATAGATAAATATTAAGGAAAAGTACAAAATAAAGAATTTTATTGATTACCCCAAAATGTTTCTATTACAGAGAATTGGGAAACGAGGCAAAAGAAATTGAAAGACCAAAAAAAGGATGACGTAGATACATACTGGAGGGTTCTTTATGAAGTTCCTGTGGAACGTAAAGATGCTAAATGGATAGACGTCAAAGAATAAGTTTAAAGGTACCGGCTATGAAATAGGACGAAGTAACAGCCAGAGAGATTGAAACAAAGTTAATAAAAGCCTCTAATTTAAAAAAAAAAAAAAGAAAAAGGCCCAAATGCAGTTCCTAACTTCTGGTTAAAAGTATGAACATCTTTGCAGGAAAATTTAGCCATGAACAGACCCCAACCTGGTTAACAGGAGGAACAATGCTCCTACTTGAGTGAAACTGCACCTACCCTAAAAATTATAGACCAATAACTTGCCTTCAGACGATGTATAAACTGTACACTGGAATTGATGGTGACAGTTTATAGTCATTTAGAAGAAAACTCAATTATGACAGTAGAACAAAAGGGCAATAAAATGTCATATGGAACAAAGGATCATTTGTTAAATTAAGTCATAGTTGTGTCTTTCAGCTTTTCCCAGTTAGGGGCCGCCACAACAGAACTCCGGTCCGCTAATGATTGGCAGTTGATTTTTACGTGCCGAGTTGCCAGCCCTAACGCACAACCTTCAACGAAGGTACGCCTATTCATGCATGTCTCCACGCAGAAGACGTCTAGCCGAGAGTCGAACCAGTCAGTGTCTTACTGTGAGGCGACAACGCTACCGCAGCACCACCACCACGGATGTTAAGTCATAGTGGAGAAGTGTAAAAAATGGGAAGAATCTAAGTATGGCATGGATTGACTACAAAAAAGCATTTGATAGTATCCTACATTCATGGATAAGAATGCTTAAAAATTTACAAGATACACACCCTACCCTGGTCACGGCTGGCCATCCTTCTGTTCATCTCAAATGTGTCTGAGGTTGATCTCCCAGGCTGTGAAAGGTATCTCACTAGTGGCAGGTTCAGGCATAGGCATCAGGAGACATGCATGGATGTGATTTTGCTGACCTATTTAAATCTTTTCAGCGGTGTGCCCTTTGACAGATGTCCTTTTTTTTGGCCCCAAGGTTAAGGGCACACTCCCTCTAGATGTGAACAAGAAGACCCTATCTACCTTTGGTGTATGTTTTTCTACACCTCAAGGCCTTTCTCTAGAAACTAATGAGTAGCAGAAAGATGTGGTTTAAAAAGTCTTAGGTTCCTTTTCAGGATTCAAATGGAGATAGTTCCTCCAGAGGCTGGGGGACAGGGGACTCAAATGGAAGACACTGGTCTCGTGGCAGAGTTGGTTTGCAGAACTAGGTATCTAGATATTCTGACTGACCCTCCCTCTTTGGAAGCAGTCAGGGGTCGTTTATCCTGCACCAGAGAGCATGGCTAGCCATCAGAAAAGATCTGTGGGTGCAGAGGATTATATCCAGAGGTTGTACCATACCATTTGTTCCTAGCTCTTCCCACAGGTGTGAAGAAAATCCCAGATATTTCACCCAGTTAGAGGGAAGCAGCATCTCCAGAAATAAAAAAAAAACGCTAGAGGACAGTCCTGCAAGAGGTCCACTGAGACCAGAGAGGGTCAGAGACTTGCTCAGAATTCTTAGTGCCAAAAAAGTACAGGGGACTTGAGACCAATTTTGGATCTCAGCAAGATAAATCAGTTTATTCAGTATACAAAGTTTGAGATGGTCATGGTTCAGTCCATTTTGCCTCTGCTGCAGACAGACGATTGTATGTGCTCAATAGATCTTCAGGATGCTTGCTGTCTCATCAAAATGAACAGTCATTCCAGAAGATGCTTACAGTTCTGGCTGGAAGCCAGTCATTATCCATTTAAGAGCATTACCCTTTGGTCTCACCCCAGCCCCCAGGGTGTTCACCAAGTGCATGGCAGTGGTAGCAACTCACATGAGAGTGCTGTGATTCTGGGTGTTGTTTCTAGATGACTGGTTACAGCCCCAACTTGGCATCAACCTCAAAATATGAACCACAAATTCTCCTCTTCTCCACAATATGTAACAACTCTGACCACAAACCACCGATTATGAAAAAGACAACTAGGAAAACCAAATTTCTTTTATTCTAGTGCTTCGGTGTTTCCAACTTCAAGGAATATCAAACAGTAAAATTGCAAACCAAACTTTATTATATATTACATTCAATTAGCAGCACATGTCTACTAATTACACAGCACTTTATCTTAGAGCAAACACTTCCAATTTAATTCATTATTAAGACCATTAGGTATCATAGTTTTGTGTTTTAAAATGAAAATGTTTTCTTTATATAATAATTTTTGTTTTAATACATTTTCATCCATACTTAAACATTTTACAGTCTCTAAAACAGTACCCTGTAACAGGGCCCCATTACTATTGTGAAACATCCTAAAATGTGCAGCAATTATTTTATCCCCTCTATTATTTTTAACATCTCTTATATGCTCCATGAATCTGATACGAAATTCTCTCTTAGTTTCCCCTATGTAATAAAGCTCACATGGGCATCTTAATGCGTATATTACCCCTCTGCTTCTACATGTATATGTGCCTCTAGGCTCATATTTAACCCCATTTATATTCTTAAATGTATTAACAACATTATTACAAATACTACATCTATTGCAGCACATTGTGCCTCGAGTCAGGATAGTTCTAAATATTGCCATTTTTGGCATGGAAAATTTACCATGTACCACCATGTCCTTTAAATTTCTACCCCTTTTGTAGGAAAAAATGGTTTATGAGGAAGAATATTTGCCACAGCTTTGTCTCCCAACAAATATTTCCAATAATACTCTATTAAAGCTTTTATTTCTTCACTTTTTATATTGTACACTGTTACATAATAAATAGCATCTCCTTTCCCCTTAGTCTCGTCAAAAAAGCTACTCTTATGTTGTTTATTCCTTTTTTTGTTTAGATGTACATCACCCTCCATGTCTAGCTTTTTCATTATTCTAATGTGAGTGTTCTCCAAAATGTCTGGGTCATAGCCCCTATACAAAAACATTTGGTTAGTTTTTTCTATCTCTTTCACCAGTTCATTCTCATCACTACACAACCGTGAAACACGTACCAATTCCCCAAATGGTAAAGCTTCCAATACACGGGGGGGGGGGGGGGACAACTGGTGGCATGTAAATATTGATTACCGTCCACAAATTTCCTATGAATATTGGACAAAATACTCCCATCTTCCATGCCTTCCAAAATGAGATTGAGATATACAACCTTATTCCCTTTTTGAAGTCCATCAAAAGCAAGACCAAAGGGATTCCTATGCATATCTGTTATAAAACTCTCTACCTCTTCTTCACCCCCCACATATAAAAATGATATCAATAAAACGAAAATAAAAATCCACATATTTTTTCATAAAATCCAAATTAAATAGAAACTTTTTTTTCAAAAAAAGACATAAACAAGTTTGCATACATGGGGGCAAAAGCTGCCCCCATCGCTGTACCTTGTTTCTGTCTGTATAATACATTGTCAAAGGAAAAATAATTTTTTTTCAAACAAAACTCAACCATATTGATAACAAAATGGGATAAAGGACTATCACCCATAAAATACTTTATCGCCTCTAAACCATCCTTAAGATGGATGGAGGTGTATAGGTTCTTGACATCAATCAACCACCAATATCTGGATGTTAGGTTGTCAGTCTCGCCTTCATTCTTGCTTGATGGTTTCGGAGCCGATCCTCGGCTCCGACTCGGCACTTGCTAAGCTCGAGAGTCACTTTTACCAGCTCGAGGCAGCCCCATATCCCATGATGCAAGGCGGTAAGTACCCAGATCTCGTTTGCCGCTTCGCTGATGAGGTCCTCCTTTTACCAGCTCCTGGCAAGTGTTTAATATTACTAAACTTTTAGCCCCAATCAGAAAAATGTTCTATTTTCTTTAAAATTCTACCTTTATAGTTAATTGTCAGGCTTTTTCTGACTAACTTTCTTTTTCCTTCTTTACTTTTTTAGTCAGGCCTTTAACCCCTCACCCCCCCCCCCCCGTCAGGGTGTGTGTGTGAGAGTTTTTACTTTCAGTTCTTTAACTTTAGTTTCTCTGGTTCAGGACTGTGTGTGTAGTGTTTGTGAAAGCACCATGTCTAAGGATCAGAGGGTCTCAGGCTTCAAGAAGTGTGACTCGTGCTGTCAGAAGATGTCTCTGACAGACGGTCGCACTTCTTGTATATACTGCCTGGGTCCTCTCCACCTGCAGGACTCCTGTGCAATTTGTCATTCTTTTAGCCAGAGAGTCCTTCAGGAAAGGAGGAACAAACTCATTTTAAGAGGACTTCTTAAACCGGAGGGCTCCCTGGCAAAATCGGCTCCGGGTAAGCCTTCAAAGACTACCAAAGCCCAGGCTTCTGTACCTAAGCCTTCGGCCTTGGCTCCGACTCCTTCGGAGTCGAGATCGGCTCCGGCTGGAGCCGATCTTAGCTTGGAGAAAACTTCGGCACCGATGGCTATCGGTGCCGATACTGTGAAGGTCACTTTGGTGTCGGCTCCGACTGGCTCCGACATCCATGTGGTTCGGGCTTCGGTGTCGGCTCCGACACCATGATCTCTTTGCCTGTATCGGCTCCGGCCGGAGCTGATACATCCATACCTACACTCAGAGCCAAAAAGTTATCGGCTCCGTCTGGATCCATGGTTTCATCGGCTCTGATGGTTCCTTCGAGGAAGACGTCCAGGTCTCCTTCTTTGGAACCGATACTGTCGGCTCCGGCCTCACCTCTTCTTTCGGAGCCGATCATCTAGATCTTCCAGGTTGTCAGACCATGATTTAGAGAGGGTGGTAAGCAGATTATTAAAATCACAGGCACTAGCCCAAATGCTTCATAGTCCGTCTCAACAGACGACTATCAGTCCACACCCTCTTCAAGTTCCTCTTTCGACTCTACCCCAGAGTTTGGAGCTGGAGTCTACGGGAATAGTTACTGCTATGGCTGAGGGCCAGATACCCCCCCCCTTCTGCACCTTCAGCATCTACTCTTATCTCCTCCTCGAGACCTTCCTTGGAGGGATTCGGTGGCCGGGCTTCCCTGGTCTGCTCCGAGGGGGTGAGTGGCATCGGACCCTTGTCCAACCCCGCTCTTCCCCTTGGGGCTTCGGCCTTGGTGAGCTCGGCTCCGACATCTGCCTCGGAGCCTTCCCTTTCGGTGGGCCCGGGAGTCCCAGTTTCTTCGGAACGGGTTCTCTCGGACCTCCCTGGGAGGGGAGCCTTCGAGGTGATGAGGAGTGTGCTGGCCCCTGGGCTCAGTCAGCAGTCTATTCCTTTAGCTCCTCCCTCTACGGTGCCTGTTGATATCTCTTTCCGCTCTCTTGCTCCCGGACCGAGAGATCCACCGCCTCAGGTTTCCCCATTGGGAGGAACCCCCTCTTCCGAGGATTCTCCTGATCCGTCAGGAGGTCCTCCGCGCAACAGGACTTGTAAGAGGAAGCACCTAGACTCCTCTGAGTCTACTACTTCGGATACCGACTTAGATGAGTCGGAGGGGTCCCCAAGATCCCCCTCTGAGGATGTCTCCTTTTCAGACATCCTAGAACTCCTGAAACAGAGGGGAAACTGGCCCACCATAAATCCCTCCGATGATGAGTCGTTATACCTAGAGGCGTTTGGTTCTCGACCCTCCACCTCATGGGTGTCTCCGCCTTTTGACCCCCTCATGCAGGTAATTGCTCGAAAGGCTTGGGCTTCTCCTGATTCCGTAGAGCCAGTTCCCAGGAGGCCTTCTAAATTTATTACAGCCCCTTCCGAACAGCAATTCCTTACAAAAGGTGTCCCGGTTGATGCCATGGTGGTGGCGGCCGCCACTAAGAAGGAACTTGCAGATCCTTCCGTACCGGTCCATCCTCCTAACAAGGATTCCAGGACCATGGACAGGTATGGTAAGCGGATGTTTTCCTCAGCGACTTTTGCCATGCGTTCGCTGAACTATTTGTGTCACTTCACCAGACTCCAAAGAGACATCCTTAAGGAACTAGGTGAAGTAGTACAGGATCCTGCAGCTCCAGGGGCACAAGACCAGATTGCTTCTCAGCTAGGAATCCTTAACTCCATAACCAACTCCTCCATGCGGCTGATTTCATATGCAGCAGATGGAGCGAGTAGAGCCGCAGGCACGGGAGTGGCTCTGAGACGTCAATCCTGGATGCGGCTCTGTAATTTTGCAGATCCCTTCAAGGCATCCTTTACAAACTCTCCCTTTGATGGATCAACTTTGTTTGGTCCTCAAGTGAAGGATACATTGACCAGGTGTGAACAGGACGGCAAGACTCTTTCTGCCGTAGGGGTCCGTTTTTCCACCCCTTCTAGACCTTACCCCAAAGGACAGAAGGGTGGAAAGATGTGGTTCCGCAAATCCCAAGGAGTCACGCCAGATACACGTGGTCAGTTTACCCCTAGAGGCAGAGGGGTTAATAATAACAGATGCTGCCCTAGAGGCAGAGGGGGTCCACAGAACCAGGGAAGCAGAGAGTCTCTCTCTGACAAGCCCTTCCAGCATCCCTGAGGTGTTGCCCGACTGTCCATCCTTGGAGGCAGTCGTGGGAAGATTATCGCTGTACCCACAAGCCTGGCTTTCCCTCTCACAAGACAGATGGGTACAGTCGATCATATCCGCGGGTTACAAAATTCCTTTCGAGGAAAGTCCCTTCACTCACAAAAATTCCCTTCCAGGTGTGCCACCCGGTCTAAGGGAAATCGCAAAGTTAGAATTATGAAAGCTTCTACACAAAAGAGCCATTCAGCCAGTTACAACAGACCATTCAGAGCCCGGAATCTACTCAAGGTTCTTTTTGGTCTCCAAAAAGACGGGAGATTGGAGACCAATATTGGATCTCAGCAGACTCAACAAGTCTGTGAAAAAGACGAGATTTCGAATGGTCACACTTCAATCAATTTTGCCCTTCCTGGGCAAAGACAACTGGATGTGCTCAATAGACCTTCAGGATGCGTACTATCACATAAAAATTCACAGACACTCCAGAAGGTTTCTCCGCTTTCGGCTGGGGTCCAGTCACTTTCAGTTCAGAGCCCTGCCCTTTGGTCTCACTACAGCCCCCAGAGTGTTCACCAAATGTATGGCAGTGGTCACGGCTCACCTGAGACGTCAAGGATTCCAGGTGTTTCCGTATCTCGACTACTGGCTCCTTTCAGCCACCACCAGGCATCAACTTCTCCAAGCCAGGGATTACACCCTAAATCTCTGCACTCAGGAATTTCGATCAGCTACGGAAAATCCTCCTTGTTGCCCTGCCAGTCTATTACTTTCATAGGCGCAAATTTAGACACTGTTCGGATGTCAGCAAGCCTCACAGGCCAAAGAATCTCAGATATCCAAAGTCACGTGCGGATCATCCTTGCAAGCCAGACTGGTCCTGAAAGTATTGGGCCTCATGGCAGCGGCCATTACCCTTCTTCCCTTGGCCCGCTTCTACATGCGTCTTCTTCAATGGATGTTGTTCACCCAGTGGTCTTACCAACAACTTCCCATGCGTCACAAAATCCTGGTTACACAAGCTTGCAAAACCCATCTATCCTGGTGGATTTCTTCTCCCCAGATTCATCAGGGCAGACCCTTTGTATCCCCGGCCCCGGTAGCCACAGTCACTACGGACGCCTCCCTGATCGGGTGGGGGGGTCATTATCAGGGCAGGATGGTTCATGGGACGTGGCAACCGTTCGAATACCACCTGCACATAAATGTCCTACAGATGAGAGCAGTGCTTTTAACGTTGCAAGCCCTCAACGACTTTCTTCCCTTGGGAACAATTGCAGTTCACACGGACAACATGTCTGTAGTATGGTATATCAACAAACAGCCAAGTCCTACCCCTTGTGTCGAGAAGCTCTCAGACTTTGGCAATGGGCGATCTCCTCTCATCGGTTTCTGGTAGCAACGCATATCCCTGGGAAAACCAACATTTTAGCGGACAGATTGAGCAGAGCTATTCTCATGCCTCACGAGTGGTCTCTCAAACAATCTATAGTGGAGGAGATTTTTCTAGAATGGGGCCGCCCATGTTGCGATCTTTTTGCTACTCCCCAAAACAGCAAATGCCCAGACTTCTTCTCTCTCTTCCCACTGCCAGGCCACCCCCCCAGAGACGCTCTTACCCAGGATTGGCCCCAGGGACTTCTTTATGCCTTTCCTCCCTTTCCCTTGATTCCACAAGTACTCCAGAAAGCCTCCGTTTTGAGAGCCAAAATGATTCTCATTGCCCCCTATTGGCCTCGACAAATTTGGTTTCCGTTCCTCCATCGTCACCTATTGGGGCAGCCGTGGCATCTGGACCCAGTGTCAGACCTCCTGATTCACTAATCGGGTCAGCTGCATCGGTCTATTCCTTCTCTCAACCTCACAGCTTGGTTGCTCCACTACCTTCGTTAGCCAGGCTTCCTATGATCTCTAACCCGGTTAGGGATATCATAGTAGCTTCTCTTAAATCCTCTACTAGAAGGATTTATACCAGCAAGTGGAAACGCTTCTCTTGTTGGGCAAAATCTAAGAATATAGATCCCTTTACTGCCCCTGTTCATGCAGTTTTGGATTTTTTAGCGGAAATTTTTCACTCTGGCTCTTCATCTTCCACGGTCAAAGTTCAGTTGGCTGCTATCTCGAACTTTCATGTCGGGTTTGCAGATCACAACATTATGTCCCACAGGCTTTGTAGAGCCTTTCTAAAAGGGATTTTTCTCCTTAAACCTCCTGTCAGAAGTCCTCCTCCTCAATGGGACCTAAATCTAGTGCTGACATCCTTAATTCTTCCTCCCTTCGAGCCAGCTGTTTCATGTTCACTGAAGTTTCTTTCTTGGAAAACACTCTTCCTAGTCGCTATTACCTCGGCCAGGAGAGTGTCAGAACTTCATGCTCTTTCTGTTCGTCCCCCTTATTTGGTCTTCCACAAGGACAGGGTATCCTTGAGAACTAATCCATCCTTTTTGCCTAAGGTGACTTCGAAAACTAATTTGAACCAAGCTATTGATCTCCCTGTATTTTTCCCTAGTTACTCCAACAGATCGGAACAAAAATTACATTATCTTGATGTTCACCGCCAACTCAGATATTATTTGGACAGAACAAAACAATTCAGAAAATCCGATCAGCTCTTTCTTTCTTATGCTGAAAATAAGAAAGGCCTTCCTGTTTCTTAAGTGACCTTATCTAGATGGCTTTCTTCCACCATCTCCAAAATTTATCAACTCAGGGGCAAACAGCTGTGCTCAAAACCAAAAGCGCATTCCACCAGAAGTTTAGCCACTTCCACAGCCTTTCAGGCTAGACTCCCTTTAGACACTATTTGTGCAGCAGCTACTTGGGCCACTCCTCATACCTTTGTTTCTCATTACAAATTGGATTTGGCCTCCAGGGATAGAGCCAGTTTTGGTTCTACGGTTCTCAAGAGTCTGTTCCATTGAGCCACCCAGGATAGAGGTGCTAGGGACGCGGTCCCATCAAGCAAGAATGAAGGCGAGATTGACAATTTAACATTGAGAAGTTATGTACCTACCATAACGTTCCATGTTAGTTGTCTTCTCTCGCCTTCTTTCTTGCGACCCTCGCTCCGACCCCCTTGCCTGGACAGACCTTGATCTCCCTTGTTTGGAAGATTGCTTATTTAGGCACCAGTTAGTTACCTGGTTCCCATTACAGCCCTTATTTAGGCTAGTTGTTTTCTTTCCTTCAGTGGAAAGTTTTTTTTTTGTGCTGGGTGTTTCTCCCTATAGGTACAAACGAGATCTGGGTACTTACCGCCTTGCATCATGGGATATGGGGCTGCCTCGAGCTGGTAAAAGTGACTCTCGAGCTTAGCAAGTGCCGAGTCGGAGCCGAGGATCGGCTCCGAACCCATCAAGCAAGAAAGAAGACGAGAGAAGACAACTAACATGGAATGTTATGGTAGGTACATAACTTCTCATTTTATTCCATACTACCCGAGAAATTTTATATAAAAAATCTACACTATCCTTTATATACACAGGGGATTTGAGAATAGGGTAATAATAACTGATGTAATATTAAACTAATATTGTGTAAAAAAATAATTGGAAGTTGAAATAATAGGTCTTCCCGGAGGTTTAACTAAACTTTTGTGTATTTTAGGCAGACAGAAAAAAATAGCTATTTCACTTCTTTGGTTAAATACCCTTTCCTTAACATCTCTTTCCTTAAAAAACCTAATCTAACACTTCTGTCCAAAATTTTCTCAAATTCAACCATAGCTTGCTCATATTTATTTTTATCGCATTTCTCATAAATCTCAGTATTATTCAGATGTTCCATACACATACTGTGGTATTGTAAGACATTCATGATAACTATTTTATTCCCTTTATCTGAGGGTTTAATTACTATGTCCTCTTAAATTGTAGGACACTTCATGTTTATTTAATATTACTTTATCACAAATATTTTCTCTTCCAAATCCTATCATAGAACCAAATTGTATAATACGTTGATTAACAAAAGGTGGCATAAACTTATTGAACACTGGTATGTGTGAAACATCAATTTTACAATGAATATTAGAAACCACATTATTAACACTAATATGTAAATAACTTTCATCCATCTCCTCATTACAAGAAAAGAAACTATCCTCAGATTCATCATGGAGTAAAGGATTAAATGCTGCATTTTCATTAATAAAATCCCTAGAAAAATATTTCAAATGTATTTTCCTCAGAAATTTAAACACTTCCTGTTTGACTATATGCCCTCGAGGCAACATAGTCGGGACAAATTTTAATCCCAAACTTAACACACAAAACTGTTCTTGGGTCAATTCACATTGGGATAAATTCAAAACTATGTTCGGTTCAGTGCATACCTTATTTTCTGAACCTTTTGCTATGCTGTTGTCCATTTCTAGGTCCCTGCTGAAAATCCGCCTGGTAACCTATCTCTGGGTTACCGGCGTATGTCCCAAAATTCCTAGTCTGTTTTTGTCCCTGTTGTCCATGTTGCTGCTGGTTAGATGATAATCCCCCTTGTTTCCGAAATGTTTGTATATGTTCTTGAGGCTGCTGTGGTGGAGGTAACTCTAGAAACTCTCCGCTTGTGTCGAACCGGCTTTCTTCCCCTGACGATACAAATGAAGAGTAAGGCTTGCTTTTAAACCTCACGTGCTGACGTTTACCTTGCTTGCCAGCTGTCCGATTGGTTGAATATGTAAATGCAAGCCCTGCCTCATATTCATTGATGTCCCGCGTCAGTTTGGATTTTTTATGTTCAATCAGCTCCGCTTCCAATGAGAACAGCTTTTCATTAGTTGTTTCCAAAAAAGTATTAATACTTGCAGAGTTCATGGAATCACTAATTGTCTGGGATAAAACAGCCAGTTCTTGTTTAAGTTTTTTGTGCTTAAGTTGGTCTCTCTCCAATAAAATATGTAACCATTCGGTTACACATTTATGTGCAGATTTAAACCACCGCTCCTTAAATTGTTTATCCACTGGGCAATTTGCATCAAAAGGAGTACTGGGATTTTTTACAAACCTGAGTCCCCTTGGGGTAATATTAAGGTCAATGTATCTCTGTAGACCTAAAATGTTAAAATAGGTGTTGGTCTCTTTTTCCTAATAACTTTCCATATTTATCACAAAGTTCTCGCATGTCCAAAGGAATTGCATTAAATTTCAGTCCCACTGAAGTAAAGGGGTCAGGTACTCTTTTTTTTCCACAAACACATCAAAGATTAGGCCAGTACCCAAATTAGAATGCCGATTGTCCACGGTCATTGCCAGAACCTGTGAAGAACCATTCAAATAGTGTTCCATAGTTCTTTGAGATCCCACCTGGGGGCCGGAACCGTTTGCTGCTCCCAACTGAAAAGTTGAATCCTCACGAAATACCCGAGGCACATCTAGGTTCGGGTCAGAAGCCATACCCCCAAATTATGAACCACAAATTCTACTCTTCTCCACAATATGTAACAACTCTGACCACAAACCACCGATTGGAAGCCAGTCATTATCCATTTAAGAGCATTACCCTTTGGTCTCACCCCAGCCCCCAGGGTGTTCACCAAATGCATGGCAGTGGTAGCAACTGACGTGAGAGTGCTGTGATTCTGGGTGTTGTTTCTAGATGACTGGTTACAGCCCCAACTTGGCATCAACTAATACAGGCAAGGAACTACTTGCTTTATTCTGTTCTCATCTGGGATTAACAGTCAATTCCAACAAATCTGAACTCACCCCAGCAGAGTCTGAAACTCATAAGGGTGCATTTGAACAGAGTCGGCTTCTCTCCTGTCTACTCGAGTAAACACTCTATTGTCCCAATAAATAAAGTGATCCAGACTGCATCTCTTTGGCCAGTCTGATCCTACAAGCATTAGTTTTCATGGCAGCAGCTGTCACCCTTGTTCCATTGACCCGATTCCATATGAGGATCTTTCAGTAAAATCTGTCAACTCAGTAGTCCATTCTCCAACATCCATTATCCACGTCCATCAGGATCACTCAAGTGTGCAAAAGAGATCTGTGGTGGAGTCACTCAAACCAACTACATGAAGGCTATCCCTTTGTTCTTCCCCTTCCCAAGGCTGCCGTGACCAGGGATGCTTCCCAGATCAAGTAGGTAGGGGGGGCATTACTTGGGGAAAGACAGTCCAAGGCACATGGTCACCCAAAGAGACCAAGATGCATATCAATGTCATGTAGATGAAGGATGTCCACTTTGGATCACAGGCTTTTCAAGAAACTCTCCCTTTCAGGGCAGTTGTATCTCAGATGGGCTGTGTCAGTTTTCTGGTACATCAATAAACAAGGGGCAACCAGATCTTACTCTCTGCTTGTGTTTGGCAATGGGCAATCTCTTCCAGTTGCATTTTAATAGCAACATACGTCGGGAAATCCAACGTTATTGCGGACAAGCTGAACAGGTCCATTCTGATGTCTGAGTGGTTTCTCAATGCCAGCGTGACAGAGAATTTTCCATCATTGGGGTCGACCATGCTGCTGTCTATTTATCTTTCTCTTAACAATAAGTGCAACAGGTGCTTTGCCCTGATCTCACCATTGTGGGAATCACCAAGAGATGCTGTAGTCCACGATTGGCTTTCTGGATTCCTGTATGCTTTTCCATTCTTAACACTAATTCACAAGGTTTTTCAGAAAGCTCTTTGAAGAGTACAGTTATTCTCGTTTTCCCGCTTTTGGTATTATCAGGTGTGATTCCCGTCATTCTAAATTTCGCTTTATAAATCCACCATAAATTCTGTCTCCAACTGTAGACTTCCTGTTTCACCCGACAAGAAGATCCAGACATAATAAGGCTCTAACTTACCACATGGTTTCTCCAGTTCATTTACTTGCTAGGCATCCCAATCTGTCTTCCCTGAAACAGTCATATTTTGCTGTCTTTTTATAAAGCTTCTACTAGAAAGACTTAAGAGCAAATGGAAAAGCTTTGTCTTCTGGGCCCTTAGCAAAGATCTGCACACTTTTTCAGCACCCATACCAGTGATCCTTGAATTCTTAGCTTCAGTCTTTAATGAAGGAGCTAGTTTTTAAACTATTAGATTTCACTTGGCTGCCATTTCTTATTTCCACTTGTGTGAAAATAACTCTATGCTAGCCTCTTCTAAATTATGCAAGACCTTTCTCGAAGGAGTTTTTTTTTTTTTTTTTACTTTGATTTCCATTAAAAGATTCTGCTCCTCTTTGGTTTTTAAATATAATGTGTCAGGCTTAGCAACTCTATCTCCATTTGAATCTTCAAACAAAGCTGACCTAAAGTTTTTATCGTGGAAAACCATTTTTCAAGTGGCTAATATGTCATTCAGGAAGTGTCTGAATTCTAGGCTCTGGCTTCATGGCTTTCTTATGTGATTTTTCACAAGGGCAGTGTGTATTTGCACATGAATCCGTTGTTAGCTTCTGAGTCAAATATTAACCAGGCCATTAATCTCCCAGTTTTCTTTCTAAGTTTTCCTAATAAGGGACAGTACATGTAACACCTGTTGGATGTGCACAGTCATTTTCATTTCTACCTTCATAGAACCAAGGACCTTAGAAAATCTGGCAAGATGTCCTTCAAGGATGCATCTGCAGTCATAACATATGGGTTGTCCTGCCTCAGGCAGCCCTTCGGTCGGCCGGATTCCAAAGTCTGGGTCTGGCCTCGGCTGATGTCGCACTTTCCCCGACGTCAGAGCGCCTGGGGTATAAAAGCATCAGCAGACACCATTTTCCTCAGTCTTTCTTGACGCGCGGTGCCCGAAGCAGAAGCTGTTCGCAAGTGCCGGTCGGTCAGATCCAGTGATTTCAGCTACCGAAGACTTCGAAAAAGCTCAGTACCCCGTTGGGGACTCTCTCTTGCCTCAGCCGATGTCAGACAAAGTAAATAATTGTTTAACTTGTGGGAAACAAATACCTCATAAGGATTTCCATTCTTACTGCCTTCCTTGCTTAGGCCCAGACCACGACGTATCGGCCTGTTTAGCCTGTGCCTCCTTCAACCGACGAACTCTTAGACGTCGGTCGGAGTTTGCAGAGGAATTTTTTGGAGCCGCTTTTGCTTATAAAATGCCGTCGGAGACTCCGACTTCGCATATGGTCAAAAAACGCAAGGAAAAGGATCGACACTCGCGGCCCGTGGTTTCGGCTGAAACCACGGCTAGGCCTACCGCGAGTGTCTCGGTTTCGGCCGAAACAGAGTCCTTCTTCCGAAACCATACTCCCGACCACCGAGGCCCAAGAGGCCCCGGCCGAGTCTGCTTCCGAATTACCTACCGAAGCTAGTGCACAGGAATTGTCCGACACCATACCTTTGGACATTTCTACCCCTGCACGTGGGGCAGCTAGGCCCCCTGCTTCCATGTCCATTAAGGCCTTTTCAAGGGCTAAAGCTGCCAAACTTTCAAAAGCCTTGCCTGCCAAATCTACCTCCCAGAGGCCTTCCTCTAGTTCACAGATCCTCAGCCTTGCTGAGGACCTTATTTCCTTAATTAGGGGTTCACAACCTCACCCAGACAGGGCCTCTCAACCTCCACTGACCCCCCTGAACCTCACTCCTCAGATGATTCCACGGATGGATCTGAGTTGTCAGACCACCAGGAAGGGGCTTACTCGCCTTATGAGGATTCAGATGCAGAGGAATCTATCCCTTCGGCCTCCCCTCCTGAAGAGTTTTCCTTTGGTGAGACTCTACACTCCATGAGAGAGCATTTTCAATGGCAAGGTCAGGATTTCTCTGATTCTAGAAAAAGATTAAGGACCTATTTGCATTTGCCTCAGCATAGGCCCTTAGCTATACCTCCTGTTATGAATGTAATTGATGATGTGTACAATGTCAGTACAGCCCCTGATACTCTCCCTCCGGCCCCTGCCAAACCTGACAGATACTACTGGGTCCCGGATTCTCATTTCCATTTGTATAAAGCCCATTCTACAGACCCAGTAACTATTTCTCAGGGCCCTCAAGGGGTTGCGGCCGCTACTGCCAAAAATCCTCTACCCTCTGACAGAGAGTCTAGAGCTTTAGAGAGATGGGGAAAGAAGGTGTATACTTCTGCAACTCTTTCTGTCAGGGCATTAAACTGTCAATTTCATATGATACAGTACCAGGAGTATTTGTTAGATGAACTGAATAAGAAACTTTCTTCTCCTGAACCCCTAGACCGTAAATCCCTTCAGGATTTGGTACACAACTCACAACAGGTTAGTAATCATTTCTTAAAATGTGGCTATGATGCACTGGAGGCTTCATTTAGATCAGCTATGACTGGGGCAGTTATTCGTAGGCATGCCTGGCTGAAGGAGCAATCTTTGCCAGACCATGTCAAAGCTAAACTCCTGGATGCTCCAATGGAGAAACTAAATTTATTTGGCTCCTCTGCTCAGGAGATCTTAAAAAAGGTTGAAGAAAAGGCAAAATCTGTGCAAACAGTTAAAGATTTCCTGCAAGTTCAACCACCGAGATTCAGCAGAAACTGGCCTACTAAAAATTGGTCCTTTCCAGACTCGGACAGAGCCCAGAGAGGCAGGAACAGGCGCCTTAGGGGCAGAGGTCAGTCGAAGGGCTCCTACAGAGGCCGTCAGTGGCAGCCTACCAACCAGAGGAGTAGTGCAACAACAACTACTACTATACCAGGGCAGGGTCAATGACTTAACTCTGATTCCGCCTACCAGGGATCAACTGGAAGCACCCTTGGGCGGAAAGCTGGCTTTATTCTCAAAAAACTGGCATTATATCACAAATGATACATGGACACTGCAAATAATAGACAAAGGATACAGGTTCCACTTCCACACTTTGCCAAAAAGAGGCGGAATGCCAAACCTTCCACCAAATCAGAAGGTAGAGGCTTTAAAACAAATCAGCAAATTACTTCAGATGAAAGCTATAGAAAAGGTACCAAGTTCAGAACAAGGCCAAGGATTTTACTCCAGACTATTCCTTGTACCAAGAAAGGAAAATCAATGGAGGCCTATTCTCGACCTGTCCGCACTGAACACTTATCTCATTGTGCCAAAATTCAAAATGCTGACCCTACAGCAACTTCTTCCCATGTTGGGCAAGGAGTCTTGGCTGGTGACTCTAGATCTCAAGGAGGCATACCTGCATGTCCCTGTGCGACCAAACTGCAGAAGACACCTCAGATTTCTTGCAGGATCAGAGCATTATCAATTCTTAGCATTGCCCTTTGGCTTATCTACTGCGCCCAGAGTATTCACGAAATGCCTGGCATCAGTAATTGCTACAGGGAATTCAAATTTACCCATACCTGGACGACTGCCTAATACAAGCGGACATCAAGGAAACTTTGCTAAAGGACTTGGCCTATACCATACACCTGCTACAGACCTTGGGATACACAGTCAACATCCAAAAGTCAAGACTAGTACCATCCCAAAGGATAACCTTTTTGGGTGCAGATCTGGACACAACCACCCAAATGGCCTTTCTCACAGAAGAAAAACAAAAACAACTTCCAGATTACTTCATGACTCTGACAAGACAAACTCAGCTTACTGCAAGGAAAATCCTGCAGGCCCTGGGTTACATGGCATCCTGCATACTTCTAATACCACATGCCAGGCTGCATATGAGGAAATTACAATGGTACCTCCGGAGTGTATGGTCTCAGCACAGTCACAGTTTAGAAACCATGATACCAATCATTCCATGCCTTCAAAAGGAATTCCCGTGGTGGGCTCGGGCCTGCCAGTCCAACAGAGGGTTGCCTTTCAACAAACCAAAACCAAGGCAGACCATCACCACGGACGCCTCAGACTGAGGATGGGGAGCACACATGGAGGACAAATGTATCCAAGGCCTATGGCCTCAAGGACAGCTAAGCATGCACATAAACCAAAAGGAAATGCTGGCAGTGAGGCATGCATTCGAGGCATTCAAACCCTTCCTCCAACAAGGACACCTGCTAATAAGGACAGACAACACCACGGTCATGTTGTACATAAACAAGCAGGGAGGCACACATTCCTACCCTCTATGCCGGATGGCTATGAATCTGTGGGAACTATGCCTGAATCTCAATATCCAACTACAGGCCCAATTCGTGCCAGGGAAAGAAAATGCACTGGCAGACAGCTTAAGCAGAACTACCATGGATGCACACGAATGGATGCTGCACCCAGACATCTTCCAACTCATAACAAAGACATGGGGAATGCCGGAGATAGATTTGTTCGCCTCCCCACTCAACAATCAACTGAAGACATTCTGCTCAAGGACATACCACCCACAAGCCTGGAGGGTGGACTCTCTCTCTTTCAGCTGGAAAGCCCTAACAGTATATGCCTTCCCACCTCTCCCATTGATGTACAGGGTTCTACTGAAGATCAGGGAGGAACAGCCAAAAGTGATACTAATAGCTCCGGACTGGCCAAGACAGCACTGGTATCCATTATTGAGAAGCATGTCTCAGGCAAAATCATGGCCTCTCCCCCTATGGCCTCTTTTTCTGACGCAGAACAATTTCAAGACCCTGCATCCCAACTTGAAAACATTGCAACTAACTGCCTGGAAAATTCCTTAAATCCCAATCACACTGTTTTATCTCAGAGGGTGAAGGACATTATCCTGGAGGCTCGCAGGCCTTCCACAAGGAAGACATACTCAGCTAAATGGAAGAGATTTCTCATTTGGAGCACATCAAAGGGCACAGATGTCACAGTGGCAAACTTAACACATATCCTAGAATACTTAGCAGAATTGTTCCACTATGGCCTGTCCTATTCCTCCATTAAGATTCATGCTTCAGCAATTTCAGCAGAATACAATGTGGATCCACCTATCTTCTCACACCTTCTCCTCAGACAATTTCTGAGAGGGATCAAAAATATTAAACCTCCAAGAAGACCCCCTCTACCTGCCTGGGATCTCAACTTTGTGCTGGAGAAGCTGACACTACCTCCTTTTGAACCAGCAGCATCAGCGGATCTACAATTTATATCTTGGAAAACTGCATTCCTTCTGGCAATCACTTCAGCAAGAAGAGTATCTGAGTTACAAGCATTAATGGCATTGCAGCCTTTTCTTATCTTCCACCAGGACAGGATGTCACTAAGAACCAATCCTACTTTTATGCCAAAGGTGGCATCTAGGGTATCTTTGAACCAAGCTATTCATTTGCCTACGTTCTTCCCTAATCCACAGAATAGAGGGGAAAAACTTTTGCACACCCTGGATATACACAGACAACTACGCTACTACTTGGACAGAACAAAAACTAGCAGAAAAACTGACCAACTTTTTGTAGCATATGCAACTGGGGTGCAAGGAAGAGCAATTTCCAAACAGACAATTTCAAAATGGATAGGAAATTGCATTCGCTTTTGCTACTCCTTTCATGGAAAGACAGTTCCTGAAAATATCAGGCCTCACTCCACAAGGGCCACGGCCACCACTACAGCCTTCCTACGGGGGGTGGCTACCAAGGACATTTTAGAAGCTGCTACTTGGAGCTCCGTGCATACATTTGCCAAGCATTACAATCTTCCTTTATACTCTAGATCCAGAGCAGGGTTTGCAACTGCAGTCCTGCAGGGGATCTTAACTACACCATCCTTTTCATAGTACCTCCTCCCCCAGATTGGCTATGGTATTCTACCCATATGTTATGACTGCAGATGCATCCTTGAAGGACATAGTACAGTTTTGTACCTACCATAAATGTAGATGTCCGAAAGGTATGCATCTGCAGTCAGGATTACCCTCCCTCCTTCCCCTCTGTGGTACTCCTAGGGTGCTTACCCCTCTTTTAGCTAGCTGGGGGAATCTATTATGGTGTATTTGTTTGTTTATGCATGTATATAATTTGCAAATGCTTGGAACTTTTCAGCATGTATCCAAATTTAGCCTTCCTAGAGGGCACCTGGCATCTGGGGCAAGAAAAACTGAGGAAAATGGCGTCGGCTGATGCTTTTATACCCCAGACACTCTGACGTCGGGGAAAGTGCGACATCAGCCGAGGCCAGACCCAGACTTTGGAATCCGGCCGACCGAAGGGCTGCCTGAGGCAGGATAACCCATATGTTATGACTGCAGATGCATACCTATCGGACATCTACATTTATGGTAGGTACAAAACTGTACTTTATTTGTTCATTTTTCTCCTACCAGACTTGGAAATACAGTATTTAAAGTTAGGCTGGCCAAATAACTGACTGTATAACCTTTTGTCTGTGGTAAATTTGGTTTATTTATGCCAGAATCTCCTGGGGCCATTGCACAAGATCTCTGGCGGTTTCTTCAGCTTTTAGGTCCAGTGCATCTTCAGATGATAGTGCAGTTGTGCAAATTGGGCTAATCCTTGCACTTTAATTGCACATTACAAGCTGGTTTTGGTTTCTAGGAGCAGAACAGCATTTGTCTCGGCAGTGTTCTGGAATTTTCCTCTTATGGGCATCCCAGGATTGTACTGGCTGGGGATTCAGCCCCATCAGTACTCACCATTATGTTCCATCTGTGTAGCCTCTTTTCATTCTTCCTCAATTTCCTGCTTGTAGAACAGAGCGTGTGTTGTAACTTTAAGAAGCATTTCAAAGTTGCACGTGCAGGCAGCAGTGCCATTTTTGAGAGAACAGCCAGAGTTTTAACATGTATGAGTGCAGTAGTCAGTTTGTTTATAAGTTTAACTTACTAAGCCTTATTCCAGATGTGTTTGTATATAATAAATCTGCTTGAACCGAACCCACAACTGTTCATTTGTTTTATCCTGACCGGATGAACAATATAGTGTCAGAACCGGGATGAAGAATGCAATGTCTTCAAGCCATGAGGTGCAGAATTAATGTTGAAGGTACATAGAGCAGCTTGGGCGATGCAGAGCTCAAACAATTAATTAAAATAAATAAATAAATAAATCAAAAAGGAAATTAAGTACAGGTAACCAAAGCTCGCATAGATGATTTATGTTGTAAAGAAACTATACGAAGCATTCGCAAAGCACAAAACATTATTAATCAAATGACTAGCACAAAACATTATCAAATAAAGGGCACAAAACGCATTATTGATAAAACAAAATATTCAAAAGCACGATATTTGATAAAATTATCAGAAATACTTACGTGGGTGTTCAGAATTCCTTTCGATTTGCATAACGAGTATGTTAAAAGTAAAAGTAGCACAAGAAAAGTATAAAGAGCATGATAAACATAAGACTAGCATAATGAATGCAATAAAAGGGCAATTAACCATTAAAAAAAGAAGGCACCTGCATGTTTTGTAGTAAACAACCATGTTTTGTTGTGACATGAGCTACTATTTTGCATTGACCAAAGCTATTCAGAGTGTAACTAGTTTGAAGAATTTCACTGTGTGCAAAGCATTTGCAGTGTGTGTGCTTTATTACAGTTCAATTATTTCAGAGTTTACTGTCTTCAAAGTAGTTATTTTGCAAAGTGCAGTCAGAATAGTTATTTCGAAAAGTTTATTGTGCTGTGTACATTTTATTTGCAAAGTGCATTCATTTCATAGTGTTTCTTGCTCCGTGCAGAGCTATTTTGCAAAGTACAGTCATTTTGAGAAGATTCTTGTGCTATATACAGTTCATTTACAGAATGCAGTCATTTCGAAGCATTTCTTATACTGATAAGGAATGGTTTCTTGTTTCAAAGTGTTCTTGTGCTACGGAGACGTATTTTACAAAGTACAGTTATTTCAAAGAGTTTGTGCTGTTGGACATAATTCTAAGTTTTGGCATACGTTTCTGACGTGTTTATGTTCATATTGTGTGATAAGGCAGAGGCATTTTGCAGACCCAGTCCACTTGTGTTTGATCACAGTATTGCAGAGAATTGGAGGGTATTTGCGCAGGAGTACAGTTTTTCCATGCAAGCAGCTTTTTCTGATAAAGATGCACATACAAGGGCATTTATTTTGCTTAACTTAGTGTGGTTAGAAGCCATTGAGAGAGAACATTCATTTGTGTATGCACCAGCAGTATATACAGCAGGAGAAGAGAATAGTCATAATGTTGTACATGCTGAATCAAGGGAGGAGCCTGAGTGCTTGAAATGTGTAGCCCCCAGACAAATGTTAGACTGGAGAGGCATCTGTTTTATACAAGAGGCCAAAAGCCAGGAGAAACTTTTGCAGCTTATATTAGTGACTTGAGAAACGAAGCTAAAACGTGCAGATTTGGTGATTTGAAAGACAAGCTGACAAGACAATGTTGTGTGTCGTGTTAATGCTGCAGTGAGAAAGATTTTGCTTCATGACAGTGAATTAACGTTGAGTAAAGCTATAGAAATTTGTCAGATACATGAGCTTTACAGAAAGGCACACAAATATGCTTGCAAGTGTTAAAGAGCATGGTTTAAGCAGCTTCTAGAACAAACGTAGACAGCATGCAGCACATGGCTAGCAGAAGCAGGCTTAAGCACATGGCAGCAGCAGCCCCTGCAGGATTTCCAGGGAGAACCAGTAACTTTCCAGCAAGATGTTCTTCGTGTTTAACTGTTACAGTCATCACATTTGGATTATCCCTGCCAGGGTAGCCCTCGGCCGTCCAGAATACCAGAGGCTTAGTAGTTCTGCGTTGGTTGCTGTCGCTTAAGGCTTGACGTCAGGTCGTCATCAGTAGTATAAAGTAAGGCAGCTGACGCCATTACGTCAGTTTTTCTTGCTGAGGAACCCAAAGCAGATGTTCTTCGTGTTCCACTGTTGCAGTCATCACACTTCGTGCAACTGATGTCATGGAAGAGGCGACACCATCCGAAGCAGAAATCCCAAGACTTTGGTATTCGGGCTGACTGAGGGCACCTGCAGGCAGATAACCCAAGTGTGATGACTGCAATAGTGAATGCACTCAAACGTCTACATTTATGGTAAGTGTACACAACTGTATTTTCGCACAAGTGGTGGTCGGCCGCTATCTGAGTTTGGTCTTCTGAATTGAAGCTGAAGTTTTCTAAAGATAAGTACCCTGTTGGGGATCCTTTTTTCTTACACTAATACCAGAACTATACATCGCTGGGGACTTATTGTAGCTAGATATTTTTGCTTAGTCCTCGAATTCCGATATGCCTTCGATAAGCCATCTGATCTTTTGAAAAAACTTAAAGAATAAAGACAGAGACAGACCGCACAGGTCCAAACCTACCAACGACGCTTCCGTTAAGCTAGTAGTCAGTTCTCCGGTCTTCAATGAGGTGCATTCACAGCCCCTGATGCCTGCTTCTGTGGATTCGCAGGCCACTACCAAGACCCTTTCAGAGTCCGGTATGCAGCAGAACTCTTCTTCAACTAAAGATCCTACGGTTGTCTCTCCCTTGGGATGGTTCCAGAGCCGCTTAGCAGGCACTGGCTTCCGAGGAAGTACTTTGCACTACTGATTCTCGATGCAAACCAATGACGAATTTTACGTCTACCGTTTTTTCGAAAACTACAGAGTTTCTAAGACCCAAGGTACGAATCACACTCAAGAAACTGACGACCTAATCTCAGGCACCTGCTTCCTTGCCTCAGACTCAAATGCTTAAAATGGCGGATGGCCTTACCTGACAGCCTTCTTCTCTCAACTAGCCAACAGACCCCAGATGTTTTTCGTGTTTCACTATTGCAGTCATTACATTTGGGTAATCTGCTGGCAGGTTGCCCTAAGTCGGCCTGAATTCCAAAGTCTTGGTTCCTGCGTTGGTTGCTGTCTCCTCTTCCTTGACGTCAGGGGTATAAAACATGCAGCCGACACCATTTTCTTTTGTCTTTCTTGCCGCGCGGTGCCCAAAGCAGAAACATTTTGCAAATGCCGGTCGGCTGACTACTGAAATATTCGCGTTTGAGTTTCAGAACCGAAGTCTTCTCTAAAGCTAAGGTTCCCATTGGGGAAACTTTTTTCTTGCTTTTTATTGATGTCAGAAAAAGTTAATAATTGTATTACTTGTGGGAAGCAAATACCTCATAAGGATTTCCATTTATACTGTATTCCTTGCCTTGGCCCAGATCACAGCGTGCCTGGCTGTCGGTTTTGTGCTAGATTTAACCAACGCACTATTAAGCGTCAGTATATTTTTGCATCTAAGTATTTTACTACCCAGAAATGTCGTCGGATAGCAATCCCACTACCGGAGTACATAAAAAACGCAAAGAAAAGGACAGAGAAAGGCAGTTGAGATCCAAAACAGACCACTAAACTTCTCCTAAGCCAGTTGCCGGTTTGCCAGTACTCAGTGAAGCGCTTTTGCAGCCCCTGATACCCGCTATCTTCGAGTTGCAGGCCTGTACTGACACCCATGTGGAGTCCGGCATGCCGCAATATACTCAAGATATCCCGACGGATGTATCTCCCTTGGATGGTTCCAGAGCTGCTGAGCAGGCACCGGCTTCTGAGGGTGTATTCAGACCTCAACATTTTTATATCAAACCGATGAAAGCTGCAAAACCAAAGGTGAAGACACCTTCTAAAACTAAAAGAAACGACGCCTGAGCCACGTGCACAGGCCTCTATGCCTAAAAGACAGATGATCAAAATGGCTGAAGACCTTATTACCTTGATCAGGGGTACCCATCCCCCTCCAAATAAGAGGCCTAGGCAATACACTGACTGAGTCTTCAGACCAGGTTTCTATTTCTTTTGATTCTTCTGTTCAGGAATTATCTTTACCTCGCTATGAGGATTCTGATGCTGCGGAGTCTATTCCATCTGCATCTCCTCCTGAGGATTGTTCATTTTGAGAAACCTTGCATACTTTGAGGGTGCATTTTCACTGGGAGAGTTAAGACTTCTCAGAATCAAAAAAGAGGCTCCAGGATTTCCTTCTCCATCAGCACAAGCCCTTAGCTATTCCCCCTGTTTTAGACATTGTGGATGATGTGTTTTCAGAGTCAAGCCTGACCCCTGACTCCTTACCTCTGGCTCCCAATAAGCCTGACCGATATTACAGGGTCTGTGACTCTCATAAGTTTTTGTTTAGAAAGACAGAAGTGGCAAACTTCACGACACCCATGCAGATGGACAATAGAGGTATGACTGCTGAATCCTACACAAATGCACTTTGTAAGCACTTACATGCGTGCATGGATCATGCTATCCCTAATAGAACCAAGATGTTACCTCCAAAAAAAGGAAGCCAATCTGGTGGTCCTCTGCCATAAACAAACTCTACAACAGAAGAAAGAAACTGTTGCAAAAAAAGAGTAAAATCCCATCACTGGAGGAACTCCCTGGACAACCTCAGTCAGAAGCTGAGATCCCCATAAAATCCTCCAAAGCTAGTTACGAAAACAAAATTGCCACTGACTCAAATCATTCTGTAGCTATGTCAAGAATCTCAATGGGAACACTCAGATTTGCTCCGAGTTACAGCACAGTGGCGCTAAATATACAGAACCAATTGATATTGCCAACATCCTAGCAGATAGGTTCAGTGCTAACTTTACCCCCCTCTCACCCCCTAGAGGGCCTATCTGTATACCAGAAGAATGCAAAGTTCCTATAATCACGGCTGCACAGGTAAAAAAAAAAAACACTTTCCAAAGCCAAGAACACAGCATCCATGGAACCTGACAATATCCCAGGCTGCGTTCTACACGAACTACAGAATGAACTGGCACCTTACCCAAGAACCATGTTCCATCATAGCCTCACCTCAGGCTTTGTTCCCACTGAATGGCGCACCGCGACGGTTATCCCACTCCACAAAGGGGGAGCCACGACAGACCCCGGGAACTGATTTGCCTGGTTTGCAAGGCCATGGAACGTATCATTGTGGAACTCATAAACAGACATTGGTAATCTCCAAACTCTGGACCCTACCCAGTTTGGATTTGTAAAAGGCAGGTCATGTCTCCTAAACCGGATTGACTTCTTTGAAGCAGTCACCAAAGCCATAGATGAGGGTAAAATGGTTCACACAGCTTATCTAGATCTCGCCAAGGCTTGAGACACCATCCCCCACTCTGGAATTATAGATAAGCTCACTAAACTAGGTATAAATCCGTATGTCACAAGATGCGTTGCCAACTGGCTCACGGACAGAACCTACACTGTGAAATGAAAGTAGCGTATTCCAAATCCGACTTCAGACCAGTGACAAGTGGAGTGCCACAGGGTTCACTCCTGGGTCCTCTCCTGTTTGGTATCTACTTCTCTGAAGTGCAGGCTAACACAGAATGTCTTTGGCTAACAAAGTTTGCAGATGACTGCAAATTAGGAGCCATAATCGAAACTCCTAACGACGTGGACAAACTACAGAAGGGCCTCACTGAGACAGGTACCTGATGTCAAAGCCATGGCCTGAAGCTCAATGCCAAAAAGTGTATTGTCATCCCCTTTGGTAAAAACTCTGTACCCATGAACTACCACATAGCTGGTTGTCTACTTAATGCCGAAAATGTGATGAGACCTTGGGACACAGGTGGACAGTAGTCTCTCCTTTTATAATCACATCGCCACAGTGGTCAGGAAATCCTTCTACATGGCTCATCTTATCACAAAAGGATTCTCATCCAGAAAAAGAGGTCATTGTTCCCCTCTGCTCATCACTCATTGTACCCATTATAGAGTACAACGCCCCTTTTGGAATGTACCTCACAAGACCTCTACAACAACTGGAAAGACCACAGAAATACCTCACAAAGAGGATTACTGACCTCAAACAGATGCCCTATGCAGACAATCTCAAAAAACTACAGCTTTACTCCATTGCATATCGCCTACTCAGGGGCGATCTCTGCCTAGCATACAAAGCTATGTCAAACCCAGAGCTGTTGGACATGCTCCACTTAAAGAAATCCCAATGTTTCCGAGCTACACACTCTAGGGAACTAAACCTTGTCACCACAATAAACAGAACATGCTGGAGGGATAGATTCCTGTCCCAGAGACTTCCCATACTCTGGAACAGACTACCTGTCTATGTCAAACAGAGCTAGTCATTAGCACTCTTCAAGAAAAATCTTGGTGATTGGATGGGAAATGGGAAATTCACCCCAGGGATCACTCCTGTGGCTCTGCTCGACAGGGGCACAGGAAAATAATTTTCTTGGGTGGCGAAAGCCAGGGTACATTTTTTGGCTAGGCTTATATAGGCCCTAGGGCCAGTAGCCTAGTACCTACCTATGAACCCTGCTGCTGATCCTGAAACTATTTCACAGGGTCCAAAGGGAGTTAAGGCCTCAACAGCATAAAAACCCTACCCCCACTGACAGAGATTCAAGGGCACTGGTCAGATGGGGAAAAAAGGTTTATACATCTGCAACCTTGGCAATCAGGGCCTTAAACTGTCAATTTCATATGCTTAAGTACCAACAACATGTTATGGGATTGCCGAAACAGAAAATGATGTTGATTTTAGAATGTGCAGAAAACAAAGAATTGCAGGAATTATGGTGCTGCGGTAGCGTTGTCGCCTCACAGTTAGACGTTGCCCGTTTGATTCTCAGTTAGAGCGTCTTCTGTGTGGCGACATGCGTGAATGGGCATTCCTTTGTTAAAGGTTGTGCGTTAGGCCCGGCAAGCCAGTACATAAAAATCTACTGCCAATCATTAGTGGACCGGAGTTCCGCTGTGGCAACCCCTAACCGGGAAAAGCCGAAAGACACAATTGCATGCAGCTGAACAAGTTGGAAAGCATACTTTGCAATGGGGTTTTGATTCTTTAGATGCCTCCTGCAGGGCCGCAGTTACTGGATCTGTGATTAGGAGGCATGCCTGGTTAAAGGAACAAAATTTGCCTGATCATGTTAAAGCTAAATTGCTAGATGCAACTTTACAGCATGATTCTCTATTTGGTATTAAGGCAGAAGAGGTTTTAAAGAAAGTGGAAGACAAAGCTAAGTCTATGCAAACTGTTAGACTTCTTACAAGTACAGCCACCAAGATTCAGTAGACACTGGCCTACAAAAAAATTGGTCCCTTCCTGTGTCGGAGCAAAAAGGGGCAAATCCAGACACCCTAAAGGTTCCAGATACCAGGCTCAAGATTCATATAGGTCAAAGCAATGGGGAGCATCCACCTCCAAATCTGGAGGAGATAAAGCGCAAACCTACAGAAAGCAATCCCAGTGACTTCCTTCTGCCTACACCAAGCACTTATCTTTTGGCAGCACCCATAAGGGGAGAATTAGCACTTTTTGCTCAAAATTGGCAGTTGATAACCCAGGACAAGTGGGTACTAAACGTCGTATCACAGGGATACAGATTCCATTTCCACACTCTGCCAGTGGTAAATGGTTGGCCAGATCTGCCAAAAAATCAGTGGGCAGAGGCTCAGAAACAGCTTACGTCCCTCATGAATATGGGGGCCATTCAGACAGTACCAGAACAGGAAAAAGGACAAGGTATTTACTCAAGACTGTTCTTGGTAGCCAGAAAGGACAAGGCCTGGTGGCCAATACTGGATTTATCGATTCTGAACACATACCTGGACATTCCAAAATTCAAAATGCTGTCTTTGCATGCTTGGATGGTGACTTTAGACCTAAAAGAGGCATACCTGCATGCCCCAGTAAGACAGTCGTGCAGAAGATACTTAAGATTCAAGGCTGGCTTAATGCATTACCAATTTTCTGCACTGCCTTTGGCTTATCTACTGCACCCAGGGTCTTTACAAAGTGCCTGGCACCAGTAATTGCATTTTGCAGACAAAGAAGTATACACATATATCCTTACTTAGACGACTGTCTCATTCAAGCAGAGAACAAGGACACTCTCTTCTTCCACACCTGGCGTTTGTGCAAATGCTTCTAACATGCCTAGGGTACACAAATGAAAAGAAATCACAACTGGCACCCACTCAAAAGATAACATTCCTGGGTGCAAGATTGAATATAACTGCCCAGATGGCTTACCTCACTCCAGACAAAGGCAACTGACTACTTACTTCAAACTGATGGCAACAAAAACCCAGTCTTCTGCAAGACAAATTCTGCAGGCTCTGGGCTTTATGGCATCCTCCATCCTACTAATTCCATATGCAAGACTGCATATGAGGAAACTGCAATGGTACCTAAAAAGTTTGAGTCAGCATACACACAGTCTGGAAACAATGATTCCTCTCATTCCCTGCCTGAAACAGGAGTTTCTATGGTGGGGAAAGGCCTGTCACCAAAACATGGGACGGCCCTTCACTCTACCCCATGCCAGCCAAACCTTAACAACAGACTCATCAGATTATGCCTGGGGAGGCCCACATGGCAGGAAGATGCATTCAGGGAATATGGGCACCAAAACAAATGCATCTACATATCAACCAGAAAGAGATGCTAGCTGTTCAAAATGCCCTAACGGCCTTCAAGCACTTACTTCATCCAGGGCAACTACTGATAAAGATGGACAACACCACAGTCATGTGGTATATAATCAAGCAAGGGGTACACTCATACCCCCTTTGCAGATTAGCCATGGCACTGTGGGACACAGCTTTGACCTGCCAAATACATCTTCAAACTCAATTCCTGCCAGGAAAACAAAACACTCTGGCAGACGACTTAAGTAGAAACCTTATGGATCCTTACGAGTGGAAACTAAATCCACAAGTCTTCAGCATGATAACAGAGAAATGGGGGAGCCCAGACATAGATCTATTTGCCTCTCCTCAAAATTATCCATTGAAAAGATTCTGCACAAGGACTTATCACAGAGAAGCATGGAAAGTAGACGCCCTATCCTTCAGTTGGAAAAACCTATCAATTTACGCCTTTCCTCCTCTGCCTCTTGTACCCAAGCTCCTCCTAAAAGTCAGACAAGAGAAGGCAAAGATGATATTAATTGCCCTGGACTGGCCCCGCCAATACTGCTACCCAATCCTAAGGAACTTGTCTCAATACCCAGCTTGGACCTTGCCTCAGAGACCACAACTACTGTCCCAGCAAAACAATCAGATCCTGCACAATCAGCTACAGACTCTGAACCTGGCAGCATGGCTAATTATGTAGTCATACAAACGACACCTCTCAGTAAAGCTGTGATGGATGTCATTTTGGAAGCCAGAAGGCCTAGTACTAGAAAATCTTATGCTGACAAATGGAAGAGATTCTGTGCTTGGAATCGAGCACAAGGAACTGATACATCAGAACCACATATTCCTCAGATATTACAATGCTAAACTGAGATGCTTGACAAAGGCCTGTCTTTCTCATCAATCAAAATCCATGCCTCTGCCATTTCGGCTCATTACAATACTGAGCCCACCACTCTTCTCATCCTTTACTAAAGCAGTATCTTAGAGGAGCCAAAAATGTAAGGCCTCCTAGAAGATCACCATTACCTGCATGGGACCTCAATTATGTGTTGGAAAAGCTCACCGTGCCTCCATTTGAACCAGCTACTACTGCTTATATAAAGTTCTTATGGAAGACAGCTCTGCTACTAGCAATTACTTCAGCAAGAAGAGTTTCAGAGCTACAGGCCCTCATGGCTGTAGAGCCTTTTATCATTTTTTACTTAGACAGGGTGTCTGAGGACAAATCCTACTTTTATGCCTAAGGTGGTTTCCAGTGTGGCTCTTAACCAAACAATTAATCTGCCAACTTTTTTATCCAAATCTGCAGAACAAAGGGGAGAGAGTTCAGCATTCCTTGGGCGTACACAGACAGTGAAGATTCTACTTGAGCAGGACTAAAGCTGTAAGAAAAACTGAGCAGTTACTAGTGTCGCATGCTGCAGGATCAGAAGGAAAGGCTATTTCAAAGCAGACAATTTCAAAGTGGATAAGCCACTGCATCCATTTCTGCTACTTACACCATGGTAAACCTGTGCCCAAGGGCATTAGGTCTCATTCCACCAGAGCTGCAGCTACTTCAGCAGCCTTTCTCAGAGGAGTACCAACCAAAGACATTCTAGAGGCTGCTACTTGGAATTCTGTTCACACTTTTACAAAGCATTACCATTTGCCTCTCTACTCAAGTCCAGGGCAGGCTTTGCCACTGCAGTGCTGCAGGGCCTTATAGCCACACCTAATGCTGTTTAGCTCCAGCCTCCCAACCATAACTTTGGGATTCTACCCAAATGTAATGACTGCATCAGTGAAACAGGAAGAACATAGTACAGTTGTGTGCACTTACCATAAATGTAGATGTTCGAGTGTGTTCATTGTTGCAGTCCAGGTTGCCATCCCCCTGTCATTCTAAAGTTTACCTTCCCTACTCTTATCTATATATATATATATAATATTGCTACCTTTTTGGGGGCAAGAAAAACTAAAGAAAATGGTGTCTGCTGCATGTTTTATACCCTTTACGTCATGGAATAGAAGACAGCAACTGACGCAGGACCCAAGACTTTGGAAGTCAGGCCGACTGAGGCCAACCTGCCAGCAGGTTACCCAAATGTAATGACTGCAACAGTGTATACACTCTAACATCTACATTTATGGTAAGTGTACACAACTGTACTTTTGTTTTCGTATTTGTGTTAACTGGGGCAGAGCACTAATCACAAGTGTCCAGTTTCAGTCTTAGCCTGGGTAAGTAGCAAAATGCAGTATATTTGTGCACTTACAGGTACAGAA
Organism: Protopterus annectens; assembly: GCF_019279795.1. Taxonomy (NCBI): domain Eukaryota; kingdom Metazoa; phylum Chordata; order Ceratodontiformes; family Protopteridae; genus Protopterus; species Protopterus annectens. Next base: position 461,395,404 of record NC_056731.1, read on the forward strand.
GTAAAGGCACATAGACACAAATATTGTAAGAAGACAAACCTACATTGATAGCAGAGTAGCAGGCATATATAGATATGTGCAATTGACGGGGATGGCTGTGTGTTGGGGTGGGGAAGGAGGGTGAGAAATAAGAGCATAGTGCCACCTTCAGGTGGTTTCTGCAGTTGCATCTGTTTGTACCTCTAGTCATGGTAATGCAACCTGATGTCCTTCAAGGATGCATCTGCAGTCATAACATATGGGTTGTCCTGCCTCAGGCAGCCCTTTGGTCGGCCAGATTCCAAAGTCTGGGTCTGGCCTCGGCTGATGTCGCACTTTCCCCGATGTCAGAGCTTCTGGGGTATAAAGGCATCAGCTGACGACATTTTCCTCTGTCTTTCTTGCCGCGCGGTGCCCGAAGCAGAAGCTGTTGGCAAGTGCCGGTCAGTCATATCCAGAGATTTCAGCTACCGAAGACTTCTAAAAAAGCTAAGTACCCCGTTGGGGACTCTTTCTTCCCTCAGCCGATGTCAGACAAAGTAAATAATTGTTTAACTTGTGGGAAACAAATACCTCATAAGGATTTCCATTCTTACTGCCTTCCTTGCTTAGGCCCAGACCACGACGTATCAGCTTGTTTAGCCTGTGCCTCCTTCAACCGACGGACTCTTAGACGTCGGTCGGAGTTTGCAGAAGAGTTTTTTGGATCCACTTTTGCACATAAAATGCCGTCGGAAACTCCGACTACACATTTAGCCAAAAAACGCAAGGAAAAGTACCGACATTCGCGGCCCGCGGTTTCGGCTGAAACCACGGTTATGCCTACCGTGAGTGTCTCGGTATCGGCTGAAACAGAGTCCTCGGTTCTTACTTCTGCCGAAATCATGCCTCCGACAACCGAGGCCAGAGAGGCCCCGGCTGCGTCGGCTACAGAAATCCCTACCGAAGAAGCAAGCGCACAAGAATTGTCCGACACCATTCCCTTGGACATTTCTACTCCTGCACGTGGGGCAGCTAGGCCCCCTGTTTCTATGTCTGTTAAGGCCTTCTCCAGAGCTAAAGCAGCTAAAATTTCAAAAGCCTTACCTGCAAAAGCTACTTCTCAGAGACCTTCCTCAAGTTCTCAGATTCTCAGCCTTGCTGAGGACCTTAAATCCATGATTAGGGGTTCCCAACCTCACCCAGACAGGGACTCCCACCCTCCTCCTGACAAAAGGCCTAGGACTGAACCCCCTGAACCTCTCTCCTCAGACTACTCCTTAGATGGATCTGATTCATCAGACCATCAGGAAGGGCCATATTCTCCTTATGAGGATTCTGATGCAGAAGACTCTATTCCTTCTGCCTCCCCTCCTGAAGAATTTACCTTAGGGGAAACTTTGCATTCAATGAGGGAACACTTTCAATGGCAGGGTCAGGATTTCTCTGATTCTAGAAAAAGATTAAGAACCTTTTTACACTTACCACAGCATAGGCCTTTAGCCATACCACCTGTGCTAACTGTAGTTCATGATGCATATAATGATGTCAGTTCTGCCCCTGACTCTCTTCCCCCGGCCCCTGCCAAACCTGACAGATATTACAGGGTCCTGGATTCTCACTTACATTTGTATAAAGCCCATGCTGCAGACCCAGAAACTATATCTCAGGGCCCAAAAGGTGTTGCAGCTGCCACGGCCAAAAACCCCCTACCCTCTGAAAGAGAGTCAAGAGCATTAGAGAGGGCGTGGCCAAGGATGAACACAGGATAGCAGTAGATTTCTTCAGCTCCACCAATTTCATTACATTGACAGGAATTAATTACTTAAAAAATTAATTTTTGAAGTAATTTTCTTTCTAAATATGTTTGTTTTATATAGTTCTTGAACTATATCTAAAAAAGAAAGGAAATCTTAATAATATTCCTGTCAGAAATTACTTTGGAAATTTTCCTGTCAGTTTATCAGTCTGAAATGAGTTCCAGTAAGACAAATTCTCAAGACTCCAGCATCAAGAAAGAACTTCAGTCTCTGATAATTGTAGTCCAGCAACTTACTGCTAAGATGGATAAAATGGATACTAAAATAGACACTTTCATAGAAAAAACTACAAAACAAATAGACTTGTTACATATGGACCTGCAACAACAGAAGATCCAGATGACAGGCATAGAAGAAGCTGTGAATGACATGGAAAATAGAATACAAGAAGAGGAAATCAACATTGAGTTTCTGCTGAAACAAAATACACATTTACAAACAAAGCTGGATGACCTAGAAAATAGATCTAGGCACAATAACATTAGGATTTTTGGACTGCCAGAAAATATTGAAGGTAACAATATTACTTCTTTTTTAACAACATGGCTCCCTAAAACTTTAGATTTACCAGAAGCATTCTCTTTTGGTATCGAAAGAGCACATAGATCTATAGCTAATACTAACTCTAACACAAACTATCCTAGATCAGTTATAGTTAGATTTCTATCATCTTTTGATAAAGAGATGGTTCTTAAATCTGCTTGGGCTATAGCTCCTGTTAAGATTAATGAAACAACTGTGCATTTTGACAATGACTATTCTTCCATGGTATTAGCTAAAAGAAAAGTTTTTCTGCCACTAAGGGAGCTTAAAAAAGCACAGTTTAAAACATACCTTCTGTTTCCTGCCAAGCTTAAAATCTTCCTTCCTGATGGTCCTAAAATTTTCGATGACTTAGACTCTGCTTTACTGTTTATAAAAAAAAATAAGATTTTGGAAAAAATAGAAGAAATGGAATGGGCTAGTCCTTCGTTAAAGAGACTGGCAACTGAAACTTCGTGGAAGACTTCAGAGAAGAAGAAGAGACTAAAAACAAATGATTTGTACTATGTTTTTTTTCTCTCATCATTTTATTTTATTATTAATCTTTTTAAATATAGTTCCTGCATTTCCAAGAAGCAACAAATATTTTGAAAAAGATTTAATCAAAGTTATTCTCTGTGTGCAAAGAAATGTTTTGTTTCATAACTAGTCAAAATATCTGGAGATTTAATGGCAAGCTGTGATTTAACTTGTTTCTCTTTCTGAAGAGGAAAAATAAGGTCAGTAATTTGATACATTTTTTTCCTTTAAAAGTTTATATGTTCTTCAAATGCTATTCCTAATTATACTTTCTTGATTACACTGCTTATGCTTGTTTGTAAATAATCTGTCATGCTTTAACTAATAATAATTAGAACTAAATAGTAAATAATATGTTTTATTTTTAACTCTATTAATATAAACAGTAAGTCACATTCTATTGTATATACTTCTTATAGCTTTCTCTTACATTTTTTTTATTTCTGCCTTACACCCTTTTACTTTCTACTCTCTTTTCTTTATTAATATATAGAAATGCTTTTGATCATATAGACACAGTAAATAATAAGATTTACATAGGAGTTGAGTTGGGACAAAAATGTTGAGTTTTGTTACTTATTAATAATTTTGGGCTTGATTTCACTTACATAGAGTCTGTAATAACCTGTAGAATGCATTTTGAAGGTTTTGTTATGTTTAGATGCATTTACACTGCTAAATGAATGTTTGTCACTAGTTTTTAATAAGTTTCCCGCCAAAATGTTGAGAGACAATCTGGGATGTGGGCTGTCTGATGCACAGTGTCCATGAGCTACTTCAAAAGCTTCAACTCTCAGAATTCTCACAGAGAAAGCAGCTGGTCTCACCTTTGACCTAGATATCACACTGACACATCACAGATACAGGAATAGCAGATTAATAATATGTGTTAAAAACCTATGTCCCAAACATATACATTACTATAACTCATTTAATTCATCTGATTGACAAGCATAAATAATTTTATAACTCTATACTGGAAGAAATTGTCATGTGATATATTTTAAAGCAGTAGTATAGCATGTTTGTAAAATCTGGTTACTAAAATGTGTTTGCTGTGCATTATTTTGTATAAAGCAGACAGATTTATTGAAGGGACAGCAATGTAAGATGGTGCTCAGTAAAGATACAACTCAGTGAGATCAGATATATATATATATATATATATATATATATATATATATATATATATATGTGTGTGTGTGTGTGTGTGTGTATGTATATATATATATATATATATATATGTATATGTGTGTATGTATATATATATATATATATATATATATATATATGTGTGTGTGTGTGTGTGTGTATGTAGATGTGTATATAAATGTTTCTGAGAATCTGCTTAACTATGAAGTATGATTTATAACAATTTCTATGAATACAATATTTTATTCTATTGGCAATAATGAGTTTGAGTAAATGCTCATATACAAGCAATTCAAGGTTTTTTTTGGAAGCTGTTAACTGTATTTACATGACAGAAAATAGATGCATCCTAATATATGTAATGTCTGAATCATATTAGCCAAAGTTTTTGATTTAAATGAATGTTAGAACTTATTTTTCTCTCCTCTTGATTTCTAACATCAAGATTATTTGAATGCTATTTGAATACAAGTGTTTTATATTACATGGATGTATATAGTAGTATGAACAGTTTAAAAAAAAAAAAAAAAAAAGTTTATTTTAGTTTATATGATGCTGTTTTACCAAATGTGTAGTCTTGTCTTGCTAGATAATTGAATTGAAAACTGTTAACTTCAGTTAAATATAACTAGTATTAAATTGATAAGGTGGTAGCTGACGTACTGCTGCTTAGGGTAGGGGTTAACTTGAGTGGTAAATACTACTCTAAGTTGGAGTTTACAACTCCAGGCTGGATGCAAGGTTTAATCCTTACATTATTTTCACTTGTTCATTGTTATTTGTATATAGTTTTGACATCCACAATATATTTTGTACATTCATTGTCACTACAAACAAAATTGAATCCTATACTAAATCCCATAAGAGATTCAATAAATACAGCTATATTTAAAGGTACACCTAAAGGAGGAGATGTAACATTACTTATCTTGTTATTTGTTATTTTGATCATAAGATTCTTGAGTTTTAAAATGCCAAATGACATCTTTAAAAGGAATTTCTTTAAACATTAATGGATTGAATAATCCATGTAAAAGGGCAAGCCTAATAAGATACATTAATTTACATAAGGCCAACTTAGTCTTCCTACAAGAAACCCATCTCTTGAAAAAGATATTGATAAACTAGCCACAAACAAATATACAGTATTGGTTAGTTCAGAGCACACTCAGAAAAAGAGGAGTGGCTATTTTATGGAATAAAAGTATGCCCATTCCTAAAACCATTAAGTCTTATCAGGATGACAAAGGAATGTTTTGTATGGTTACAATACAAATTAATGGGAAGACTTACACTTTAATTAATGTATATTGGATACCTGGAATTGGTATTAATACACTGAAACATCATCTTGATAAGATCATATCATTCTCTATAGGAGATATTATTTTAGCTGGTGACTTTAATTGTATACTACATGAAAGTGATACTACCACTATAGGAAAGAGAAGAATTACATCTAATGCAAAACATTTAAAGGATTTTGCTAATTCTTATCATTTGAATGATATTAATAATCAGATGGATTCAAAATCATTACCATACACCTTTTTTTCTAACAGATACAAAACTTATTCAAAAATAGATAGGGTCTTTATTTCTAACCAGATGGTAACAGATTTAATTAATTCCAAAATCATTTCATGTCCTATATCTGATCATAATTCAATTGTTTTTGAATTCATGATAAAAAATACTCATAATGTTCAGATCAAAAGGATACCAGCATACTTAACTCAACTAAAAGACTATAAGGAATATATACTTTCAGAAGTAAAACATTTTTTTAGACATAAATAACACTCCTGAAGTCTCCATTGTTTATGTTTGGGATGCCTTAAAATCATATCTATATGGACAAAGTATCAGATGGTATAATAATAAAAGGAAATCTTGGGATAAGGAATTGTTAGATATTCAAAGTAAATTAGACTCTTATAAACATAATAATAAAGAAAATATTATGGACAAGAAAGTTATTGAAGAAATAAACAAACTAAATGAGAAATACAAAGAAATTTTAACTCATAAAGTTAAAATAACTTTAGAGAAATACAAGTTTTTGTCTTATTCAATAAGCCCCAAATACTTGCATAGACTTAAAAATAAAACAAAAGGTTGAATAAACAAAACCATATCAAAGAAATCTTTTCTCTAAGGAAAAAGAAGAATGTTTCTAGTATACCAGAAATACTAGATGAATTTAGAAATCACTTTCACAAAATTAACCATAATAATATTAACATGGAACCTAAAGATAAAATAAAGGAGTTTATAACCACAAATATGAATAAAAAGCTTAATAAACAACAGATTAAACTATTGGACAAGAGTATTTCATATACAGAAGTTATTACACAAATAAATAAGCTTAAATCAAACAAAGCACCGGGTAATGATGGTATTATACCAGAGATATATAAAATCCTTTCTAAAAATACATATTCATTAATACATAAGGTTTTATTTTGGCCCAAACTGAGTTAATAACCCCCATCTTGGCAATATACATTTATTTCGCCAATTTTAAAACCTAATAAAGATCCAACTAGATGTTCTTCATATCGGCCCATCTCATTACTTAATGTTGATTATAAAATGTTTATGAATATCCTTGCTGATAGATTGAAGACAATCATTCCGGCATTATAGATATAGATCAGACAGGCTTCATTGTAAATAGAAATACTTTTGATAATATAAGAAGAACTTTAACATTAATAGATTTTGCAAATAGGAAAAAGAAAGATTTAACACTTATTAGTCTTGATATAAGTTCAGCATTTGATTCAGTAAGTTGGGACTATCTGTTTACCTTAATGAAGTGCACAAACTTCTCGGATGCATTTGTAAATCTAATTGAACATTTATACAAAGGAACATTGGCTTATATTAAGGTAGGAACATATGTTTCACAAAAAATACCCATTCTTAAAGGTACAAAACAAGGATGTCCACTTTCTCCACTATTATTCACTTTAGTAATGGAGCCTTGGGCTAATTTGATCAGAAACAGTACTGACATAGAGGGTTTTGAAATAGATGAAAATACAACATCCAAAATTCAACTTTTTGCAGATGATGTTCTAATTACATCAGCAGGATCTAATTCTTCTATGCAGTCTCTATTTGATAACATGATGAATTTTAAAAGTATTTCTGGTTTAATATTCAATGAAGAAAAAACTAAAATACTACCTGTATATACATGAAAAAATATTCTCATTAGTGATTTTACTAAATATGTACCCAATTCAGGTCAGATAACTTATTTAGGTATAATACTATCTAAAGATATTAAATCTATTATATATAATAATTATAATACCTGTTTTCTTAATATACAAAATCTTTTTAATACCTGGAATAATATGTTTTTTACTATGGAGGAGAGACTTACAATTATTAAAATGATAATATTCCCCAAGATTTTATACTTAATACAATCAATAATACTTCCACCTACAAAAATAATTATCAAGAAACTGAACACACTAATGTTAAATTTCTTATGGGCACCTAATAGACCTAGGATTGCATTAAAGAAACATACTAATAGCTGGTCTCAAGGGGTATTTCTTTTCCAGACTTTAATTTATATACTATCTCTTCTATTGTAAAAGTTATTACTTTATTAATAGATCAGTCATATGTCACAAAATGGAAAGATTATTGGGAGCTAATTAGTATACACTTCATGAAAATATCCTTAACACATAAAAATATGATTGTAAATAACTCCATGTTATGGTTACTAAAGGAATTTTGTACTTCACCTATTACACCTAAACATATGGTTTGTTACCCATTAAATATTATTATTAGTTATCGTAACTTTTTATTCATGCACCCTAAGTATAGGGAATGGAATTTTATTGTATTTCCTATAATGTATACTCAGGGTATGCTTTTGTCATCTACTTCTGAAGGAACTCATTTAGCTATAGATAATGATCTAAAGTACTGGTATCAGTTGATATCTGATAATAAAGTTAAAAATCTAGATTTCTTAAAACAAGAGTTTGATCTAAGAGAAACTTGCTGGTTAGAGGTTCAGACCTTTAGACAACATCTCATTAATAAAATAGATTTAATGTCTATAACTGTTAAAGAATCTTTTCCAACACTGATTGATTACTTGATATTAAATTTACAACATAAAGTTTCTGATAAAGGTAAACTTTCATACATACATAAAGTTATCAGACAAGAAACTTTTTACAGTGTAGATTCATACTGGAATTATTTCACTTCTATTAATGGGGACCCACCAAATCAACAAGATAAACAATATATATTGGAATCTGCTTATAGAACTACGTCTTCCATTGTCTGGAGACTTTATACATGGAAATTTTTACATAGATCTTTTTATACACCTTTGATGATGAATAAAATAAATAATAAAGATAATCTATGTAAGAGATGTAATGTAGAAATTAATGCTGACTGGGCTCATATGTTTTATGACTGTATAAAATTGAAAGAATACTGGAAGTCAATTAATGATTTTTGCAGGCTCTTTTTACAGATAATTTCATTATTTCTAAATCTCTTATATTATTCAACACACCTGTACCTCAAAGTGTTAAAAGGTTAAGCTTCCCTTGTTATGGTCTATTCTAGCAGTGGCTAGGAAAATAATAACTAGAAATTGGATTTCAGATACACCTCCTTCGTTCAATGAATTTAAAAATGTTATGAATATAGTGTGCCATATGGAAATAAACACAATTAGGACTAGAACAAATAGAAAAACATCTTATTTTATTGTATGGGATAATTTACAAAATTTGTTAAAAAATTTTTAATTTCAATAGCATGGTATTTTAGTTTAATTGATCTGATTGTAGTGGATGTCTTTGTAAATACTTTAGTTGTTTTGTTGAATATTATAATAATACCTATTTTTAATTACTTGTATAAAATTGTTATGATATTTCTCTTATATGTTAAAACAATAAACCTGTTTTGAAAAAAAAAGAGCATTAGAGAGATGGGGAAAAAAGGTTTATACATCTGCTACTCTTTCTGCCAGGGAATTAAACTGTCAATTCCACATGATACAGTACCAGGAATATTTGTTAGATCAGCTGAATAAAAAGCTTTCTTCTACTGAACCTTTAGACCGAAAGTCCCTTCAGGATTTGGTACACAACTCTCAGCAGGTCAGTAATCATTTCTTAAAATGTGGCTGTGATGCACTGGAGGCTTCATTTAGATCAGCTATGACTGGGGCAGTAATTCGAAGACATGCCTGGCTAAAAGAGCAATCCTTGCCAGACCATGTCAAGGCTAAACTCCTAGATGCTCCAATGGAGAAACAAAGTTTATTTGGCTCCCCTGCACAGGAGATTCTAAAGAAAGTGAAAGAAAAAGCAAAATCTGTGCAAACAGTAAAGGATTTTCTGCAAGTTCAACCTCCGAGGTTCAGCAGAAACTGGCCTTCAAAGAATTGGTCCTTTCCAGACACCTCCAGAACACAGAGGGCAGGAATAGACGCCCAAGAGGCAGAGGTCAATCAAAGGGTGCCTACAGGGTCGCCAGTGGCAGCCTGCCAACCAGAGGAGTACTGCCACAGCTGCAACTACAACCACTTCCACAGGACAGACACAATGACTTGACTCTGATTCCGCCTACCAGGGAACAACTGGAAGCACCCTTGGGCGGAAAGCTGTCTTTATTCTTGAAAAACTGGTATTGTATTACAAAAGACAAATGGACATTGCAAACCATAGACAAAGGATACAGGATTCACTTCCACACTTTTCCAAGGAGGAGAGGAATGCCAAACCTTCCACCAAACCAGAAGCCAGAGGCTTTAAGACAAATCCACAATTTACTTCAGATGAAAGCTATAGAAAGGGTACCATCTATGGAACAAGGCCAAGGATTTTATTCCAGACTATTCCTTGTACCAAGAAAAGAAAACCAATAGAGGCCTATTTTTGACTTGTCCGCACTAAACACATATCTCCTTGTGCCAAAATTCAAGATGCTGACCCTGCAGCAACTTCTTCCCATGTTGGCAAAGGAGTCTTGGCTGGTGACTCTAGATCTCAAGGAGGCATACCTGCACGTCCCTATACGACCAGATTGCAGAAGACACCTCCAATTTCTTGCAGGATCAGAGCATTATCAATTCTCAGCATTGCCCTTTGGCTTATCTACTGCGCCCAGAGTATTCACGAAATGCCTGGCATCAGTAATTGCACATTGCAGGCTTCAGGGAATTCAGATCTATCCATACCTGGACGACTGCCTAATACAAGCGGACAACAAGACAAAACTAATAAAGGATTTGGCCTATGTCATGCACCTGTTACAGGCCTTGGGATACACAGTCAACATCCAGAAGTCAAGACTAGTGCCATCCCAAAGGATAACATTTTTGGGTGCGGATCTGGACACATGGCTTTTCTCACAGAAGAAAAACAAAAGCAACTTCCAGTCTACTTCATGGCTTTGACAAGACAAACTCAGCTCACTGCAAGGAAAGTCCTGCAGGCCCTGGGTTACATGGCGTCCTGCATAATCTTGATCCCGCATGCCAGGCTACATATGAGAAAATTACAATGGTACCTAAGGAATGTATGGTCTCAACACAGGCACAGTCTAGAAACCATGATACCAATCATTCCATGCCTGAAAAAGGAATTCCTGTGGTGGGCTCAGGCATGCCAGTCCAACAGAGGGTTGCCTTTCAACAAACCACACCCAAGGCAGACCATCACCACGGACGCCTCAGACCTAGGCTGGGGAGCACACATGGAGGACAAGTGTATCCAAGGCCTATGGTCTCAGGACCAGCTGAACTTGCACATAAACCTAAAGGAGATGCTGGCGGTGAAACATGCAATCGAGACATTCAAATCATTCCTCCAGCAAGGACATCTGCTGATAAGGACAGACAACACCACAGTCATGTGGTACATAAACAAGCGGGGAGGCACGCATTCCTACCCTCTATGCCGGATGGCAATGGATCTGTGGAATCTAGGCCTGAATCTCAACATCCAGCTGCAGGCCAAATTCGTACCAGGAAAAGAGAATTCACTAGCAGACAGCTTAAGCATAACTACCACGGATGCTCACGAATGGATGCTGCATCCAGACATCTTCAAGATCATAAGCAAATGGGGAATGCCAAAGATAGACCTGTTCGCCTCCCCACTCAACCACCAACTGAAGAAATTCTGCTCAAGAGTATACCACCCACAAGCCTGGAGGGTGGACTCTCTCTTTCAACTGGAATGCCCTAACAGTGTATGCTTTTCCACCTCTCCCATTGATGTACAAAGTTCTACTGAAGATCAGGGAGGAACAGCCAAAGGTGATACTGATAGCTCCAGACTGGTCAAGGCAGCACTGGTACCCGCTACTGAGAAGCATGTCTCTGGCGAACTCATGGCCTCTACCCCTATGGCCTCTTCTTCTAACGCAGAACAACTTCAAGACCCTGCATCCAAACTTGAAAACACTGCAGCTAACTGCCTGGAAAATTGCTTAAAACAAAACAAAACTGTTTTATTTCAGAGGGTCAAGGACATTATCCTGGAGGCTCGCAGACCCTCCACAAGGAAGACATACTCAGCTAAATGGAAGAGATTCCTCATTTGGAGCGCATCAAAGGGTACAAATATCACACTGGCAAACCTAGCACACATCCTAGAATATTTAGCAAAACTGTTCCACAATGGCCTGTCCTATTCTTCCATTAAGATTCATGCTTCAGCAATCTCAGCAGAGTACAACAAGCATTCCTATATTCCTGACATGTATATAGTGTCAGTTTAGTTAGATTAACTTGCCTTATATGTCTTGCCAGGACATTTTTTAGTCAGTTATACCTTAATTAATTGTCATTCATGTACGTACATATTTTGTAAGTGTATGTTTATATATTTCTACACACATAACTTTCTATGATATCTATTTCAATGGTTCATACGTTTTAATAATTTAAAACTTGATTTTGTTCATGAGATTTTGTTTAACATATGGGATCAAGTATCCTTATGTATTTGATTATATTTGGCTGTATTGGCATTCACAGTGCTCATTTGATACTGTTGCTCAACATCAAGCGAGTTACACACATGTTTTTATATATTTTTATATATTTATTCACATTTACGCTTGTATTTCATGCATGTTGATATATTTATATACATTTTTCATATTTATATTTATATATTATATCTATATATTTATACATTTATATTTATATTTACATTCATACATATGCCATGTTTCTATAACAATTGATGATGATTTATTCAATATATGTGAAGTTTTTTAATAAGTGTAGTAACATCATGTTATTGTTTGACAGAATTTGATTTTTCAATACTTATTCCACATTAGCATTTTTGTATACATATTACATATCTACATGATGTATTTGATAGAGTTTTTAGAATTTACATTCATTTTCATGTTTACAAGAAATGAATGAATAAGAGTTTTTTAGGATATATTGCTTCATAACTTGCTGTTGCTTTTAATAACTTTTTATTCTCTAATTGTTCAACTTTATCTTCTGATACAAGCAGCAGTACCTGCTATTGCACTGTTTGTTCAATTGAATGATTCTAATCACATGTTTAGAATTGGATTAATTAAATTAATTGATTGTTTTAGAGATGCCTATATATATTTGAACTTAAAGATGTCAGTTGTAAGGATCTGAAGAAGCGTGTCTTGGCACACGTGAAAGCACTTGTCTGTTCATATTAAATATATTTGTATCCATTTATTGTGGTGGTCGACTTCCAGTTTGACTCTACATATTTGTCTCACTTGTTTCTGGAGCAGACCTTTGGGCTATAGCGACTGTGTGTTTTCAGATCAAACATGGATCCACCTATCTTCTCTCACCCTCTCCTCAGACAATTTTTAAGAGGGATCAAAAATGTAAAACCTCCAAGGAGACCCCCTCTGCCTACATGGGATCTCAATTTTGTGCTGGAAAAATTAACATTACCCCGTTTTGAACCAGCAGCATCAGCAGACTTACAGTTCTTACCTTGGAAAACTGCTTTCCTTCTGGCAATCACTTCAGCAAGAAGAGTATCCGAGTTACAGGCACTAATGGCAGTGCAGCCTTTCCTTATTTTTCACCAGGATAGAGTGACTCTGAAAACCAATCCTACTTTCATGCCAAAGGTGGTATCCAGGGTATCCTTGAACCAAGCTATTCATTTGCCTACGTTCTTCCCTAACCCACAGAACAGGGGGGAAAAACTATTGCACACCTTGGATGTACACATACAACTACACTACTATCTGGACAGAACTAAAACCAGCAGAAAAACTGACCAACTTTTTGTAGCATATGCAACTGGAGTGCAAGGAAAAGCAATTTCCAAACAGACAATTTCAAAATGGATAGGAAATTGCATTCGTTTTTGCTACTCTTTTCATGGAAAGACAGCTCCTGAAAATATCAGGCCTCACTCCACAAGAGCCACAGCTACCACTACAGCTTTCCTACGAGGGGTGGCTACCAAGGACATTTTAGAAGCTGCTACTTGGAGCTCCGTGCATACATTTGCCAAGCATTACAATCTACCTTTATACTACAGATCCCGAGCAAGTTTTGCAACTGCAGTTTTACAGTGGATCTTAACTACACCATCCTTATCTTTGTACCTCCTCCCCCAGTTTGGCTATGGTATTCTACCCATATGTTATGACTGCAGATGCATCCTTGAAGGACATAGTACAGTTTTGTACCTACCATAAATGTAGATGTCAGATAGGTATGCATCTGCAGTCAGGATTACCCACCCTCCTTCCCCTCTGTGGTACTCCTAGGGTACTTGCCCCTTCTTCAGCTAGCTGGGGGAATCTGTTATGGTGTATTTGTTTGTATGTATATTTATATATATATATATATATATATATATATATATATATATATATATATATTTTTTTTTTTGTTTGCTACTGTTTGGAATTTTCAACATTTATCCAAATTTAGCCTTCCTAGAGGGCACCTGGCTTCTGGGGCAAGAAACACTGAGGAAAATGGTGTCGGCTGATGCCTTTATACCCCAGAAGCTCTGACGTCGGGGAAAGTGCGACATCAGCCGAGGCCAGACGCAGACTTTGGATTCCGACCCACCGAAGGGCTGCCTGAGGCAGGACAACCCATATGTTATGACTGCAGATGCATACCTATCCGCCATCTACATTTATGGTAGTTACAAAACTGTACTTTCTTCTTTCGGCTTTTCCCGGTTAGGGGTCGCCACAGCGGAACTCCAGTCCGCTAATGATTGGCAGTAGATTTTTTATGGGTGCCGAGGTGTCAGCTCGACACCCAACCTTCAACGAAGGCACGCCCATTCTACTCATTTCTTTCGAACGCCACTCGACCGCGGGGAGGACATGCAGACTCTACACAGAAGGCGCTCCAGTCGAGAATTGAACGGGAGAACCTCTTGCTGTGAGGCAACAATGCTACAGTTGAGATTTACAAATCCATGCAACATACAACCTATTGTAATATTTCATCTTAAAGCTAACGTGACTCAGGACAACTGTGCCAGTAATGCTGTTAAAGATGTAGATTGTTCATTGTATGGTTTATGTTGTAGTCATTTTCATATTTCTTTAAATATATTGTAACCCAAGTAACACAGACAAGACTGCTTGGTTCAATAGGTATTGCGTTTATTATGAGTTATCAAATCCAGTTTAAGACCTAGGGTATAACTGATACTAACACTGTAAAGATTTGTACAATGAGCAGTTTGTAATTTACATTTCATTAGTAACCCTTATGGCTCCAGAGATATGATCATTCGTTTGACATGTGGGACATGACTTTTTGTCAAAATGGTAATGATGCTGTTATTGCTAGAGTGCAAACCTTCAAAGCTCCATTGGAATGATTGAGTTGTATGTGTACTTATGTTACTGTTTAAAACATGACAGTTTATAAAGATGTTAAAAAAAAAAAAAAAAAAAAAAAAGGAAAGTCTGCTTCTGCTGTATTTGCTTGCCGTTTGCAGAATGTACTTTGGGCAGTGACCTGGTCAGACAGCTTTTAAGAGGTGCGTTTCACCTTCAGCTACCACAAAGGTTTATCCTTCCACCTTGGGATCTCAGTTTTGTCCTCAACAAGTAGTAGCTTGTTTTGGATGCTTTTGAAAAAGGAGCCCAGTGCTACTGTGTTTTTTTTTTTTTTCCCCCCCTTGGAAAAGTTTTATTGGTTGTATCGGCGGGAAGAGTCTCGGATCTTCAGGTTTTAATGACAAAGGGAACCTTTTGTGGTCTGTTACAGTGGTTATTGTTAAACTTCAACCTCAGCACAGATCCTTCATATCAAAAAGCCATGTCCAACCAGGAATTAATGGACATGCTGCACCTCAGAAAATCCAAATCCCATCGAGCTACGCGCTCTAGGGACTTAAACCTCAGCACTGAAATAAATAGGACATGCTGGAGGGACAGATTCATAACCCAGAGGCTCCCTTCACTCTGTAATAAAATCCCAATCCAGGTTAGGCAGAGTCTCTCATTTCCTCTCTTCAAGAGGAATCTTGATGAGTGGATGGGAGATCGTAGGTTTACCCCGGGTATCACTTCTGTGTCACTGTTAGACAGAGGCACAGTATACTAACCTGGAAAAAGGGCATAGCAAAATTAATTTAAAATGGGTGGCGAAAGCCATATACACTCTGGCTAGGCTTATAAATGCCCTAGGGCAGATAGCCTAGTATGAACCTATGAACCTATAAAAGTTGTTTTGGAAATGTCTCCTAACTAGTTTGTCCAGCTTCCAGTATTCTTTCCATAGCGTTCTTAACAAGGGGTAAAAAGTACTGTATCTGCCTGATGTCAGTAGATAACTTTTAACTGAACAGGGCAAAATCTGTTCAGTGTGAATAGTTGTTTATGGCATTTGAGCCGAGTAGAGGGCATGCAAGTTACAAAGTGGTTACACTTTGGGTGCTTAGAAAAGTTCACAGTTTTCTTGTCTGACAAAAAGGGCAGGTCTTTACAAGATTGCACAACAGTGCATTCCTTCAGAGCAGCTTCTCTACAGTGGCCTTTTTAAATTGGTATCCGGACCGTTTGTGAGGTGGCCATCTAGTTTTGTCTTGTAATCAAGTCATTGTAAGTTAGTGATGCAGTTTAAGAGTAGGGCGTAATTCAGTGTGGAGGCCCTGTGTTGAGAGTATCCTAGATAACTGCTCATATGATTCTTTCAGGGTTTAGTGAAAGCTGTAAGCCCATGTCCCATTTGTAATGAGTTCTCTTGAAAAATGAACCATCCGAAGAATGTAGTAATTTGTGTAAGAACTCTGTATAGTTGTAGATGTTTGAGGAAGGTCACTGTTGCATTGTAGTCTCCCACCCACCTTCAGTGTAATCTTTTTAGTTTTTCACACTAAGGCCTAGTATTTCATGGCAAGATACCACTAGGGTGACTCTCAGATTAATTTTGGTACAAAGTCTGATCTGCAGGCAAAGAATCTATTTTGTGATGTGTTTTTTGACATTAAAGAGCAGAAGGTGGCATGGGCTGTCATACCCTTTTGTCCGAGAAATGTGCATGCATCACTGTATAATGAAAATTTGGCCTTTGCCCTTGGGATATGGGAATAAAGTGCACAGCTATGAGAGTTAGACTTCAGCTTGCAATTGAGCCCCATATATAATGAATTCTGCTTGAATAGTGAGCCTTCTTGAACATTAACTGTTGTGGGAGTAATTCATAATTTTTTAATGTTGCAATTAGTTTTGTAATTTGCTAGTTTTTTAATTTGCTTGTTTAAAATCACCTTGGAAAACATGAACCAGTAAACTTCAGTTTGCTAGACTTAAATTTTGTGAATCCTTTGTCAGTGTGAAACATGTTTATTTTTAGGTGGCAGAGATAAGCGTGGAGGCCCGATATTAACCTTTCCAGCTCGGAGCAATCATGACAGAATACGTCAGGAAGACCTTCGAAGACTTATTTCTTATCTAGCTGGTATTCCTAGGTTTGTTGAATAAATTTGTATATACTGCTAACTTTGCATATATGCAGTTAATTTTATGAAACATTGTGTAAGAGAACTACTGCATTTGTGAAACTTTGTATGCAACTCCTCCTCCTCATATCAGCATGATGACTTCAGTTTGGGAGTGCAGAAGGCTGAAATGACAAGATTTTTAAATAAACATTTGAATGAACTGGAGTTCTTCAAAGTGCTTTGCAAAGTTGCACTTGCTTAAAACTTAATCTGAAGTAGTGTACTTCATTTGATCTTCAACCTGTGGTGTATTCAGATACGGATAGGATCCGAGATGGCAGCATCACCAGCATCTGATCCCCAGCTCCAAGCTTCTCCCCTACCCATAATGCCCCTCCATCTCCTTCCTTCAGATCTCGTTTGCCACTTTCTAGCTCAGCAATGTGGTCTCGAGCTCCAGGCGTGTAGTGTTTTTTTGTTAAGTGTTTGGTTTTTTGGATAGCTAGTTTCTCCTAAAATTCTAACCTTTACCTCCCCTACACCCGCGTCAGCGTCCGGTACAAAAAAAAAAAGTTATTGTTTCCCTGTGTTCCCCTATCTCTCCACCCAGTTAGCGTGTGTTTGTTGCCCACCTTAGACATGGCAGATGATGTTCATCGTGCATACAGCTGCAGATGTGTTCTCTGCCGTTAGGCGGGTCTTCGGTCGGCTGAATTCCAAAGTCTAGGTCCGGCGTCGGTTGTCGTCGCTTTCTTTCCTGACGTCAGTGCGACAGGGGTATGTAAGACACAGCCGACGCCATATTCTTCAGTCTTTTTTGCCGTGCGGTGCTCGAAGCAGAAGCAGTTCGCAAGTGCCGGTCGGCCAGCTCCTGAAATTACGAATAATTGGAAACCGAAGTCTTCTTTAAAGCTAAGTACCCCGTTGGGGAAACTTTTCTTGCCTCAGACCGATGTCAGACAAAGTTAACAATTGTATTTCTTGTGGGAAGCAAATACCGCATAAGGATTTCCATTCCCTCTGCATACCTTGTTTAGGCCCAGACCACGAAGTCTCGACCTGTCGCTTTTGCGCTACTTTCAATAAACGCACTATTAAGCGTCGGGCGGAATTCGCCCAGCACTACTTTGGTAAAGCCTTTGATTATAAAATGTCGTCGGATACTCCGACTACCGTTTTGTCCAAAAAACGCAAGGACAAAGACCGACACCACGCCAAAACTGGCTACACGTGGTCCGGTTCTCAGCGAGGCGCCTACGCAGCCCCTGACTACCAACGACACTTCTTTGGCGGTGTCCTCTGTAACCGAGACCGCAGGTACCTCGGCCCATACCCAGACTACAACCACCGAAGCCACTGTGAGTGTTGAGCCTCCTAATGTGGATAGGTCCACTTCCACCCATGGTGTCTTTAGACCCTCCTCTTCCTTCTCCATTAAGGCCTTTACTAAGTCCAAATCAGCCATGCATCCCAAGAGGCCTGTTGCACAGGGCCCATCTCCAGGCCCCATGCCTAAAAAGCAGATGCTAAAAATGGCTGAGGATTTAATTACTCTTATCAGGGGTTCCCAGCACCCTCCAGACTTCTCCCTCTTCTGACCAGGATTCCATTTTTTCAGAACATTCTGATGAAGAGGAACACTCGTACTCCCCTTTTGAAGATTCGGATGCTGAGCAGTCCATTCCTTCTGCATCTCCCCAGAGGATTTCTCTTTTGGGGAAACCTTGCACACCTTGAGGGAACACTTCCATTGGGAAGGCCAAGTCTTTTCTGATTCCAAGAAAAGACTTAGGGAATTTCTTTTACCTCAGCACAGACCTCTGGCGATACCTCCTGTCTTGGACATACTTGATGATGTTTACTCGGAGGCTTGCCTAAATCCGGATTCCCTGCCTCCTGCCCCAGTCAAGCCTGATAGGTACTACGGAGTTCCTAACTCTCACCAATTTCTTTACAAAAGCCATAATGCTGACCCTGAAACCATTTTTCAAGGCCCCAAGGGAATGAAGGCCTCTACTGCCAAGAATCCACTACCTTCCGAAAGAGAGTCTAGATCCTTAGAAAGGTGGGGGGAAAAAGGTATATACCTCGGCCACCCTAGCCATGAGGGCCTTAAATTGTCAGTTCCATATGCTTAAATATCAGCAGTTTCTGTTATCACAATTAAGAAATAAAGTGTCTCAATCTGAACAACCAGATTTGAAGGAGTTGCAGGAATATGATGCATAGTGCAGAACAAGTGGGTAAACGCACCTTACAATGTGGCTATGATGCCCTAGAGGCCTCAAGCAGAGCTGCTGTGACAGGATCAGTCATTCGTAGACATGCCTGGCTTAGAGAACAAACCTTGCCTGACCATGTTAAAGCTAAGCTACTAGATGCTCCTTTACAAAAGGATGTATTATTTGGTACTAATGCTGAGGAGATATTACGGAAAATGGAAGAAAAAGCTAAATCTATGCAAACTGTCAAAGCTTTTCTACAGGTTCAGCCACCACGTTTTAGCAGAAATTGGCCTTCAAAGAACTGGTCCTTTCCAGCCACGGACAAACCACAAAGAGGTAGATACAGGCGCACAAGGGGCAGAGGACAACCTCAAGGATCATATAGAGGCAGACAATAGCAAACTCCAGCAACAAGAGGTGGCGAAGACAGTGCACAGCAATACAGGAAACAAACCCAATGACTTCCCCCTTTTCATGCCAAGGAAGTCTCAGCTGGCAGCACCCATGGGAGGAAAGCTGGCATTATTTACACGAAATTGGCATATTATCACAACAGACAAATGGATCCTGGACATTATAAACAGAGGCTACAGATTTCATTTTCACACTCTCCCAAAAATGAGAGGCATGCCGAACCTGCCACACAATCAAAGGGCAGAGGCTCAAATACAAATTTCAAAGCTTATGGCCATGAAAGCTATTCAAGAGGTACCTACTCACGAACAAGGTCAAGGTTTTTATTCCAGACTTTTTCTGGTACCAAGGAAAGGAACCGACTGGAGACCCATTTTGGACTTATCCATCCTAAACACATTTCTACTCGTACCAAAATTCAAGATGCTCAAATTACAGCACCTTCGTCCCATGCTGGGCAAGGAGTTTTGGCTGGTAACATTGGACCTCAAGGAGGCATACCTGCATGTCCCAATCAGACCAAGCTGCAGAAGATACCTCAGATTTCTTGCAGGTTCAATCCACTATCAATTCTCTGCATTGCCCTTTGGCTTATCTACTGCGCCCAGAGTATTCACGAAATGCCTGGCATCAGTAATTGCCTACTGCAGACTTCAAGGGATACAAATTTACCCTTATTTGGACGACTGCCTGATCCAAGCGGACAACAAGCACATACTTCTGGAACATCTGGCTTATGTAACACGGTTATTGAATTCTCTGGGATACACAGTCAGCAAGGAGAAATCCAGGCTAACACCATCTCAGAAAATAACTTTCCTGGGTGCAAACTTGGACACAAACACCCAGATGGCCTATCTTACGCCAGAAAAACAAGGGCAACTAACTCATTACTTCAAAATGCTAGCAAATTGTACCAGGCTCACTGCAAGGAAAATCCTGCAGGCTCTGGGCTTCATGGCATCTTGCATTCTTCTAATCCCATGTGCAAAGTTGCATATGAGGAAACTTCAATGGTACCTAAAAAACCTATGGTCTCAACACAGCCACAGTTTGGAAACAATAATAGCAATAATTCCATGTTTGCAAAAGGAATTTATATGGTGGGCCCAAGCATGCCAAACAAACACAGGTCTTCCATTCTGCAAGCCTCAAGCAAATCAAGTCATCACAACAGATGCCTCAGAATACGCCTGGGGGGGCGCACATGACAGACAGGTGCATTCAGGGCAAATGGTCCCAAAAGGAAAAGCACCTTCACATCAATCAAAAAGAAATGCTAGCAGTGATAAATGCAATTACAATTTTCAAGGAACTCCTGCATCCAGGGCAATTATTGATAAGAACAGACAACACCACAGTAATGTGGTACATAAACAAACAAGGTGGAACACATTCATATCCCCTGTGCAGGCTAGCCATGTCACTTTGGAACTTGGCTCTGGAATGGCAAATCGAACTTCAAGCACAGTACTTGCCAGGATTGGAAAACACGCTGGCAGACAAATCTAAGCAGAAATATGACAGATCCACACGAATGGAAGTTGCATCCTCAAGTGTTTACAAAGATAATACAAGCGTGGGGAAGACCAGACATAGTTCTCTTCGCCTCCCACAGGAATCCTCAATTGAAAAAGTTCTGTTCAAGGACCTTTCATCCAAAGGCCTGGAGAGTGGACGCCCTTTCTTTCAGTTGGGCAACGTGGACCGTTTACGCTTTCCCTCCTTTGCCTCTTCTGCCCAAGGTGCTCTTGAAAGCAAGGGCAGACAGACCGAGGATGATACTGATTGCTCCAGACTGGCCAAGACAACACTGGTACCCACTCCTGAAGAGCCTAACACATACTCCTCCCTGGACCCTACCTCTAATGCCTCTTCTACTGACTCAGCACAGCTACAAAACTCTTCACAGTCAGCAGAAAACTCTCAATCTGGCTGAATGGAAAATTCCTTAACACCACCACAGACCCTACTCTCCAAAGAGGTGCAGGATGTCATTTTGGAGGCCAGAAGGCCATCTACTAGAAAGGCTTACTCCACAAAATGGAAACGTTTTTGTGCTTGGAATGAGAAAAAAGGCCAGGATCCTAGAAAACTGAATTTGCCTCCGATATTACAGTATCTAGCTGAGCTGTTGAATAGTGGACTTTCATTTTCCTCCATCAAAATTCATGCCTCGGACATTACTGCAGAATACAACACTGATCCACCCTTATTCTCTCACCCACTTTTAAGACAGTTCCTCAGAGGAGCTAAGAATATAAGACCTCCAAGGAAACAACCAATACCAACCTGGGAATTTGCAATATTTGTCCTGGAAAACAGCCTTCCTTCTGCTCCCTTTGAACCAGCTGCCTCAACAGATTTGCAGTATTTGTCCTGGAAAACAGCCGTCCTTCTGGCCATTAACTCAGCTCGTAGGGTTTCGGAACTACAAGCCCTCGTGGCTGTGCAGCCCTTTCTCATCTTCCATCACGACAGGGTTTCCCTACGAACCAACCCTTCATTTATGCCTAAGGTAGTATCCAGGGTAGCTTTAAATCAGGCCATACACTTACCTACCTTTTACCCCAATCCTCAAAACAAAGGGGAAAGGCTGCTGCATTCCTTAGACATCCATAGACAGCTACGTTACTATTTGGACAGAACACAGCCCTTCAGGAAACCAGAACAACTTTTTGTGTCCTATGCTGTAGGAGCTCAAGGGAAGCCAATTTCCAAACAGACAATTTCAAAATGGATAGGCCATTGCATACGGTTTTGTTACCCCTTTCATGGCAAACCTGTTCCTACAGGCATCAGATTCCACTCCACAAGGGCCACAGCTACCTCTGCAGCCTTCCTCGGAGGAGTTCCTACCAAAGATATTTTGGAGGCAGCCACTTGGAGTTCTGTGCATACCTTCACAAAACACTACCACCTGCCTTTATATTCCAAGACTAGAGCAGGCTTTGCCACTGCTGTGTTGCAGGGCATTCTGGCTGCTCCCAGTTCCACCTAGTGCCTACCACCCTGTGCGTAGCTTTGGGATTTTACCCATCTGTGATTACTGCAGCTGTATTAGCACTCGAACATCTACATTCATGGTAGGTACAAAACTGCACTTTCCTAAGACTGTCTTTAGGAAATGCATAGAGTGTGACTACAAGCTTTCCCCGGCTGATGGCCACACACACTGCATTGTTTGTTTAGGTGCGGCTGATCTGGACACAGCCTGAGCGATTTGTGTAGGTTTTAATCCCAGAGCCCTTAAAGACTGGAGGGCTAAGTTGAATAAATTGAAAGGCCTCTTATCAGTATCGGTGATGGCTGTCCCCGCTTAGTCTTCCATGCTAACGGGCTCTACCCAGTCTTCTCCCTCCTTACCCCTCTGGGGCCTCAAACCACAGTCTCTAGGCCTTTGGATTTTGACAGGACACACAAAGATAGGCATAGAAAGCGGTCCCCTGACCGCTTGGTGCAGTCGGGGCCTCCATCTAAAACGAAAACACCTCCCAGACCCAGCACCCCTTAGCTCTGTTCTCAGAGGATTTCACCAGAGCTGACGGTGTCTCAGCCTCCTTTCAGAGCCTCCCGTCACTGGCACTCCTGGCCGATGTCAGTGGCTTCATCGTCCTGTTTAACCTGTAGTCTAAGCAAATCAGAGATGGGACAGTATGATGGGGAAGTTTATTTGCACCCAGATCCAGGTGGGGGTCTTGCCAGCCCCTTCTCCCTCTGTAGTGGGGGGGGGGGTTCTCAGCTCTTCTTTGCTCCCATTGCTTCTTCTCCAATCCGGACCTTTGTTTTGGAGTCCTTGGATCTGAGAGCCCTCTGAGTCAGAGGACCAGCGCCGATGGTACGTAGTACCTCGACTCCAGTCATGGCCTTGAGCGGCTCTGATCCGAGCTCTTGGAGCCATAGCCTTGGTGTCAGATCCAAGGGGATGCTGTTGGCTCAGAGGTTTAGAGCGCAGCCTTCCTCTTGGTGCTGGTGGGCTCTGCTGTTGGATCCGAGGGGAGGAGCTCCATTGTTTTGTTTCTCAGGATGTCCGGTATCCCTTAGCTTTCAAAGTGGTGGAGAGGGTTCTCGCGAGTGAGTCGAGGCCTCTGACCATCTTCTCTTTGGAGTCCACCTTGACTCCCTCTGTTCTGGGTATGGCTTCGACCATTCTGTTCTCTCAGGGACTTTGGAGACATCATGGAAAAACTACGCCAGAGAGGCAGGTTTTCTACCCAAAAACTGACCCCAGATGAGTCTGTGTTCCTGGAGGAGTTTGGCACAGGCCCATGCTCCCTACAATGGCTTTTCCCTGTTTTGGGAAGTCCGTGCGCAAGACATTAGTCCAGAGTGCGAAGGAAGGGAAGACACTGTCTGCCTTCTGGATTCGTTTCTCCACCTGTCAGAGATCCTTCTCAAGGAATCAATGAGAGGCAAAGGAGATGTGGTTCCAGAAATCTCAGTTCTCTCGGGACTCTTCTTCCCCAGAGGCAAGAGGGGGCATGAAGAACTTCGGGTCTTGAGGACCATTCTCAGACAGACCTGCGCAACAACCATGAGGTGTTGTACCCGGCTGTTCATCTCTAGAGGCAGTCGGGGACCATCTTTTGTTACACCCTACAGAGTGGGAGTCCATTACAACAGATAGTTGGGTGTTAAAAATCATATCCAGAAGTTATTCCATCCCATTCGTAACACTACCCCCTCAACCAAAACTACTCCTGGATGTTCCACCCCCAAAGAGGAAGGAAGCAGGACTGGAGATAGAAAAGCTGTCCCCCCAGATCAATCCGGATTGGGCATCTATTCCAGGTTCTTTTTAGTGCCAAAGAAAATGGGGGACCCAAGACCCATTCTGGATCTATCCATTCTGAGCCTGTTAGTAGCCAAAGAGAAATTCCGAATGGTCATGCTTAAGTCCATGCTGGCCTACATGCAGGCAGAAGATTGGATGTGCTCAGTCGACCTCCAGGACGCGTACTATCACATTAAAATGAGCAGGTGCTCCCGCAGGTTTCTTCACTTACGGCTGGGGGCCAATCATAAGTTCAGGGCCCTACCTTTGGTCTCACCACAGCCCCCAGGGTGTTAACCAAAGTCATGGTAGTGGTAGTGGCCCACCTGAGGCTTTAAGGAATCCAGGTTTTCCCATACTTGGATAATTGGCTCTTTGCTGCCCCTACCAAGCGTCTACTTTGCTAGGCCAGGGATTACTTCCTTCTTCTAGCAAACCAACTGGGCATTACAATAAACGCCAACAAGTCTTCGCTGACTCAAGTTCAGAGCTTACACTTCACTGGAGCTTAGCTAGACATCATACAAATGAAAGTCTACCTCACCTCAGAAAGGGTAAAGAGTTTGAAACTTCACGTATCTTACATTCTTCATTCCCACCGCCCATTAGCGGAATCAGTTCTGCAGGCCCTGGGTTCCATGGCAGCCACCATCAATCTTCTCTCGTTTGCACTTCTTCACATGAGGGTCTGCCAGTGGATGTTAGCAGTTCAGTGGTCCCTTCTGGATCTACCCTTGTCCCATCCGATATGCATATCCTGGGCTTGCAGACCATCTCTTCTCTGGTGGACTCTTTCACCAGAGCTTGTCCAGGGACGTCCCTGTTTCCCTTTTCCCCCAAACAGAGTGGCCACGGATACTTCCCAGCTAGGATGGGGGGTTATTACTTGGGAAGGACAGTCGAAGGCATGTGGTCCCCTTCTGAGACCAACTTGTATATCAGTGTCCTGGAGATGAGGGCAGTTCTTTAGCGTTGCAGGCCCTTCCTGCCCATCTTCCTCTAGGGACTGTTGCCATCCAGTCAGACAACATGTCAGTGGTCTGGTATATCAACAAGCATGGAGGAACCAGATCTTACCCCTTTTGTTGAAAAGCCATGAGTGTGAGGGAATGGGCGGTTTCCACTGGCCACTTTCTGGTGGCAACGCACATTCCAGGACGGTCCAACATCCTAGCAGACAGGCTCAGCAGGACTATTCTGATGCCTTATGAGTGGTCTCTGAATCCTTCAGTAGCGGAATACAGCTTTCTCAATTGAGGCTGGCCTTGCTGCAATCTCTTTGCATCTCCTTCCAACACAAAGTGCAGCAAGTTTTTCGCTCTGAATCCCCCCTCATGGGGAAGCCCCTAGAGATGTGCGGGTTCATGCTTGGCCTCCAGGTCTCCTTTATGCTTACCCTCCATTACCTCTCATTCTGTAGCTTCTAAAGAAAGCTCACAGGCTGGGGAGCACAGTAATCCTCATCACCCCATTCTGGCATCGTCAAGTCTGGTTCCCCTCTCCATGGTCTCCTCTAGTAGTTCCCCCATGGATCTTGGATCTGGTTCCAGATCTTTTCTCACCCCTCAAGGGTTCCTCACCCAGACATGGACAGTTTGAAACTCAAAGCATGGCTGCTTCAGTTCCACTAATTATTAGGACTTCCGGTTTATCGTCTCTGGTTAAAGAAATTTTGGTGGTGGCCCATAAATCTTCTACCAGAAAGATATACCTTAGTAAATGGAAATGTTTCTCTATTTGGGCCTCTCAAAGGAGTGTAGACCCTTTTTCAGCTCCAGTTCCATCCATTATGGAATTTTTATCTGGTATTTTTCAGCAGGGTGTGAGTTCTTCTACTGTTAGAGTTCAACTGGCTGCCATTTCTAACTTCCATGTTGGTGAAAACGTGGCTTCCTTACCTTCATCTAGGCTCTGTAAGACCTTTCTTAAACTTTTATGTTACGACCGCCAGTGAAAGATCCAATGCCCACCTTGGGACCTCACTTACATACTACAAGCCCTAGTTTCCCCTCCCTTTGAACTAGAGATGTCAGTAAACTTGCAATTCCTTTCTTCGAAAATGGCTTTTTTGGTGTCCATAATTTCGGCCAGGAGGATATCTGAACTCCAAGCATTATCCTTTAAATTTTCTTGTATGTTTTTTCATAAGGCAGGGTTTCTTTGCGCAAGAATCCTTTCTTTCTTCCTGAAGTGGCTTCTGAGAACAGTATTAATCAAACCATCAATATACCTGTTTTCTTTCCAAATTTCCAAAACAGAAGTGAATACAAGCTGCATTTTTTGGATGTACATAGGCAATTGAGGTTTTACCTGCACAGAATGAAGCCCTTCCGGAAATCAGACCAACTATTTCGTATTTGAGACCCGTTTTAAACTGGTTTCCGAAGTTACCATTGCGAGATGGATTTTCCAGTGCATTTCTGGGCATATTCTGACAAAGGCATATCTCCCTGCCAGGCCCAATTAATGCCCATTCCACTACATCCATGGCAACTTTGGCAGCTTTCTGGTCTTGAGCGTCACTGGATGAAGTTAGTTCTGCTGCTACTTGGTCCTCATCTAATATCTTTATTTCACATTAAAAATCGGACATGGTATCCAGCGATAGAGCATCCTTTGGCTCCGTGGTGCTCCATAATATCCTTCCATGAGGGCCACCCAGATTAAGGTCATTGGAGTCTCTGTCCCATAGGTTGAAGATCAAATGAAATAAACTACTTCAGATAAAGAAGTTATGTACTCCCCATAATGTCCCAGTTGAGTAGTTGTACTTCATTTGTCTTCAGCCATCCTTCCCTCCTTTCCCCTAACCTTCCCACGATTCTCCTAATTTGATATTTGGTGAGGTGCACACTTGTGGCTCTCCTGCTTGTTTGTTCTAGATTATCTGAAACTTTAGTGGTAAGGTTTTTCTTGGGTCAGGCTTATGTTTCTGACTCAGCAAACTCGATCTGAGGGAATGAAGGAGATGGAGGGGCATTATGGGTAGGGGAAGGATCTTGGAGCTCGAATCGGATGTTGATGATGTGGGCATCTCAGATCCGATCCGGACCCGAATACCCACAGGTTGAAGACAAA